>NW_013952843.1:432330-433070 GCF_001266775.1 Austrofundulus limnaeus | reverse complement strand
AACGTTTGTTCAAACCGGCGAGCAGCTAACGTTCGCAGACACTCTCCATGTTCCTGTCAGCTGCTGGTCGGGTTTGTCGAAGCCTTTGTCGTCACGTCACAGAGTGCTACGAAGTTCAAATCCCCGCCGAGACAAAGGCAGACAGACCCACAGAAGACCTGCAAAGAAGCAGCCAGACAAGCAAACAAAACAAAGTGTGCATTAAAAACAGAGCTGTTGTGATTTAAAAGCACCTCAGACAGGATTAAGGGTGAAACCTGTGAGAACAGGCCACGGCTGGATTAGTTTGGAACTGGTTTGTCACAACTCAGAGTTAGTGTAAAGGTTTACAAAACAACATCCACCTGAACAGACAGGACATTTTTAATTTACAAGTTTAAAAAATGGACTCTGGGCTTCAGTAGATAGATAAAACTAAAACTAGCTAAGAGTACCAGAAGAAAGGCTAAAAGACAAGCAAAAAGGAGCAGAATGATAGTGTGTAGCCGGCTAAATGTAAAACTAAAAACAGCAAAAAGGAAGCTAAAAATGTAGCTAAAAGGCTGGCTAAAAATCAAGCTAAAGGACCAGAATGGCAAAAAAAAATAGTATAGTCTATCTCTGGCAACCTAAAAGTGGTAAGAGTGTAAATTGAAGAAGCAAAAGGCTAGCTAAAACTACTAAAACTGTAGTTAAAATGAACAAAATACTGGCTAAACAGAGAAAAAGGGCAGCTAAAAAGTTAACGCAAACTAGCTAAA
>NW_013952843.1:425754-429108 GCF_001266775.1 Austrofundulus limnaeus | reverse complement strand
AAACTAAGAAAACTGCAGCTAAGTAGCAAAAACTCATAAAAGATTAGCTAAAACCGCAGCTAAAATTAGGAAAAAATAGCTAAAACTCTTTTAAGGCTAGCTTAGAGTAATAAAACTAACCAAAATGCTAATAATGCTAACTTAATACATTTCATGCTAAGTTGAATATTTTGAAAATTATATGAATAAAATCTGATGAAGCAGAAAAATAATAAACAAGTGAACGGTGACTCATACAAATAAAAAAAACAATGAATTTGTTTATTTTTAGGACAAATCATTTCTGAAAAGTCAAACCTGTTAATTTTATTGAAGCAACAACTAACTTTAGTTTATAATAATATAAAATCAAACAGGCGAGTCGATTAATCAGACGTGGTTGTTTCTGCGCATGCGCGCGCACGGCTTCAGGTGGGCGCGCCTGTGTTGGGTTCTGAAAGGTTCTGGTGAAACTGGACGTGTCTGCTGTTGTCTGATAGTCAAATGAGGAGAGTTTGCAGCTCATTCACATGCAAACATCATCTGGAAACCTTAGTGAGGTGATTTCTGCTCAGTTTCACAACAACATGTAACATTTTATTATTCTGACAGGAGCCATGAGGCGGATTCAGCTGCTGCCCCTGAGTGTGAAGAGGCAGCAGCTCCTGTTTCCAGCAGATCTGGCCACGATGAAGACATTTTTCCCTCTTTGGCTCCAGTAGCCTTGGAGCTGCCGGGCTGAGGAGGAGGAGGAGGAGGAGGAGGAGGAGGAGGACCGGGCGGGCAGCAGGTGACGCGCAAAGAGGCGCAGCAGCTCCTCTTGGCTCAGATAAAGTCCTGGTTCTCGTATTTCCAGCCGAGCAGCAGATCTCCTGTTTCCCCCTCATGGCTCAGCGCTGCTCCTCTCCCGTCCTCCCTCTCGCGCTCCTCCTGTTCGGACTTGTTGCCATCCTGCTCCTCACGGTTCCGACGGAGGACGTCCAGGAGGCGCCGCGCTTCATGGTAAGGTCTGCTCTTCTGGGTGCCCTAACCCTGACCTGTCAGGTCCGGATCTGCAGCTGAGTTTGTTGTTCTGAAAATAACTCAGGAAGTAAAGTCCGAATTATCTGCATTTTATATCAACATGTTTAAATACAAACAAGCTGAACAAAATCTGCACAGCTAAAACTAACAGAACTATAGTTAACAGGTAAAACTGGTATAATAGTGGCTAAAACCACTGCAAAAGTAGCTAAAATTGAAAACAACTGTTTAAAACCTACAGCAGAACAGCTGCTCAAACCACCAAAAGAGCTAAAATTCATAGAYGAACCAGAAAGGCAGCTAAAACTGTAGTTCTCTTTGTTTTAGCTACTGTTTTGTTAGTTTTAGCTAGTAGCTAAAAACAACAAAAGAGAAGCTAAAACCAACAGAACTGAAACCATGAGCTAAATTGAGTAGAACAGTAGCTAAATGCTAAAAAACACAAAAGTAGCTAAAACCAGCCGAACAGTAGCTAAAACAAACTGAACAGTAGTTAAATGCTAGTTGAATAGTAGCTAAATGTTTAATTCAACACAAAAATAGCTAAAAACAGATAAGAGCTAAATTTTGTAGAACAGAAGCTAAATGCTAAAAAACACACAAAAGTTGCTAAAAAGCTAAAACCAGTTGAACAGTAGCTAAAACCAACAGAACAGAAACCATGAGCTAAATTTAGTAGAACAGTAGCTAAGTGCTAAAAACCACAAAAGTAGCTAAAAGCTAAAACAAACAGAACAGTAGTTAAAAGCTAGTCAAATAGTAGCTAAATGCTATAAAAACCTACAAGAGTATCTAAAAGCTAAAACCAGCTGAACAGTAGCTAAAACAAACAGAACAGTAGTTAAAAGCTAATAGAATAGCTAAATGCTTAATTCAACACAANTTTTCTCCCGTTTAATACAATGCGACAAATGCGTTTATTACAATGCGACAAATCACATCATGAAATAAATTAAATAAAAAGATTAACGAATTATTTTCGATATATAAAATCATTTAGTCCTCAAATAATCATCCTTACCATTTTGTTGCGTTGTTTTCTAGTTGATAGAAGAAGAAAAACTTATTAGTTTCAAACCAACTTCACTGTCGAGTGACGAACACAAAATGTCCTCAACGTCGGTCCGTTCGCCTTTTTGTTAAACGGACCGAACCATTATGACGTCACAAGAGGGGGAGCTACGGCTCGGACTGTACCACTGCTTCACCTCAAATAGGGAACAGTTAGCTGTTTCTAAACAGACAACATAGCTAGCTAAAGCTAATAGTAGCAAAAGACTGGCTAAAACGAGCGGAATGGTGGCTATGAGTAGCAAATTCTTAGCTTAAGCTAGCAAAAGGCTAATTAAAAGAAACTGGTAAAAATTTACATAAAAATTATTAAACTTAGCAGCTAAAATATTAAAACTAAGAGTAGCAAAGGACTGGCTAATAAACTAGCTTCATGGAGGATGTAACAGAATAGCAGACGTAGCTAGTTAGTAAGGAAAGACTAGCTTGTAGCTAAATGTAACACAAGGCTAGTTAAAAGATTTGTAGCTAAATGTAGCATAAGGTCATATATTAAACTTAAAATAAAAGAAGCAAAGTGTTATCTAAAACTAAGAAAACTGCAGCTAAGTAGCAAAAACTCATAAAAGATTAGCTAAAACAGCAGCGAAAATTAGGAAAAAAATAGCTAAAACTCTTATAAGGCTAGCTTAGAGTAATAAAACTAACCAAAATGCTAATAATGCTAATTTAATACATTTCATTTCATGCTAAGCTGAATATTTTGAAAATTATATGAATAAAATCTGATGAAGCAGAAAAATGAGTTATACAATTGAGTTGTTTATTTTATTGTGTTTAATGCACTCAAACCCATTAACATATTTTAAATATGTTGCTTTTTAAATCGGACTTCACTGGTTTAAGGAAATACACATGTTTAGATACATTTCCACAAAGATATCAATATATTACCTGATAAAATGTGTGTAAAGTGTTAGTTTTATTTTAAAAATGAGTTTTTCTTAATACCATATAGTTATAAAGGCATGTTTCCCTGACAGTCTTTCTAATATTTCAATTTATGAACTTACATCCGTGGAGTTATGAACCACAGGATCTTGATCCCAAGTGAGAAATTAGGCAAGAGATTTCACTTTTCTGTGATGTAGAAACAATAATGATCTATATGAAAAAATAATCTGTTAACAGATCATACATCAGCCGTGCTGTCTGTGACTTTAAACAGAGCCACAGAGGATGATGGAGTAAAGAGATGAAGTCCAGGTGTGTGTGTGTGTGTGTGTGTGTGTGCGTGCATGCGTGCGTGTGTGTGTGTGTGTGTGCGTGCGTGTGTGTGTA
>NW_013952843.1:420200-424754 GCF_001266775.1 Austrofundulus limnaeus | reverse complement strand
TGCACGCACATACACACACACACACACACACACTTTATGAGACAAACAGGACAAAAATGAATGATTAAATGTTTCATATCTGCTGTTTTAGCTTTTAGCTATTATTTACCTGATTTTAGCTTTTAATTACTCTTTTGTTTGTTTCAGTTACTGTTCCGTTGGTTTTAGCCACTATTCTACTAATTTAGCTTTTAACTGCTGTTCACTTGGTTCTAGTTTGTTTCTACTTTTGTTCTGGTCCTAGGTTTTAGCTACTGTTTTGCTAATTTTTTAACTAGTGTTCAGTTGGTTTTAGCTTTTAGCTACTGTTCTGCTAATTTTAGTTTTTAATTGCTGTTTACTCAGTTTTAGCTTTTAGCTACTGTTTTGCTCATTTTAATTTTTAACAGATGTTGGTTGTAGTTTGTTTTTATTTTTATGCTGTTTTAGCTTTTAGCTACTATTTTGTTATTTTTTTAACTGCTGTTCAGTTTGGCTTTAGCTTTTAGCTACTGTTCTGCTAATTTTAGCTTTTAATTTGTTTTTATTTTTATGCTGTTTTAGCTTTTAGCTACTATTTTGTTATTTTTTTTAACTGCTGTTCAGTTTGGCTTTAGCTTTTAGCTACTGTTCTGCTAATTTTAGCTTTTAATTTGTTTTTATTTTTATGCTGTTTTAGCTTTTAGCTACTATTTTGCTAATTGTTTGATTGCCGTTTACTTGGTTTTAGCTTTTAGCTACTGCTTTGCTCATTTAATTTTAACTGCTGTTCGTTGACTCTAGTTTGTTTCTATTTTTATGCTGTTTAGCTTTTAGCTACTATTCTGCTAATTTTATCTTTCAGCTGCTGTTCAATTGGTTTTAAAATCTGTTTTGCTATTCTTTAAGTTTTACTGAGTTCTTCTGGTTCTAGTTTCTAGCTACTGTTGTGCTGGCTTTAGCTTTTAGCTACAGTTCTATCATTTTTAGCCACTGTTTTGTTAGTTTTAGCAACTGTTTTGCTAATTTTTACATTTTAACAATCTTTTAGCTACAATTGTACTTATTTTAGCTCTTAGCTACTCTTCTGTTATTGTTAGTTCTTTTAATTTGAAACATGTTGACAGAAAATACAGAAAAAAAAGTTTAATCAAAGAGATTTCCCATCATTTTGTAGAGATATGAACAAACAATATCTTACCTGCTGTGGATGTTTTTTCGAGCAACTTCCCTTTGGAGAAATAGACGAGCTTAAGGRTTATCTGAGCGGCTAAAATGGATTCCTGGCATCTTAAATTAACTTTATTAAACAAACAGGACAAAATAACAGAATAAAGATAAAAAAATATGTTTTAATTTCTTGTTGGTAAAAAATATACTAATATATTAATTTTGCTCATAAAGATTCACTGTTTTTGTCTCAGTATGGGATCATCATGGACGCCGGATCTTCTCACACATCCTTGTTTATTTACAAGTGGCCGGCGGACAAGCAGAACGGCACAGGTGTGGTGACGCAGCACGGAGAGTGTCACGTGGACGGTACGTGTCAACGGCTCGGCCACTAAAACCAGACGTTTGCATGTCAAATAAAACCTCCAACGGCTGRCAGGACGCTTTTAATCTTCTCTGCTCCGGTTTAGAAACATGAGAGGAAACAGTGCTGATGGACTCATAGTCTGCTAAACACTTTGCTAACACTAAACGTAAATATTAGCTCAAGTTAAGACTAAATGCTAACCGCTAAGATGAATGTCACTCGGTCGTTTTCGCCTCGTTCAAGCCGAAGACTGGTGGGACCGACACAACCTGTAGATGTTAGCTTGTTAGTTAGCTGTTAGCTTGTTTTCAGCATTAATGAAAAAGCTAATCCTTTAAACATATGAAAAAAATGTGGAAGCTATCGCTAAACAGCAAAACAATAAAATTAGCAGAAGCTAACACCTGTAGATGTTAGCTTATTAGTTAGCTGTTAGCTTGTTTTCAGCATTAATGAAAAAGCTAATCCTTTAAACATATGAAAAAAATGTGGAYGCTATCGCTAAACAGCAAAACAATAAAATAACAGAAGCTAACACTAACAGCTAATCGCTAACGGCTAAGATGACTGTCTGCGTCACATGTCTTCGCCTCCTTCTAGCCGAAGACTGGTGGGACTGACATAAAACTGCTGATGTTAGCTTGTTAGTTAGCTGTTAGCGGACTTACAATTGGTAAAACATAAAAGCTAATCAGCTAAACGTGAAAAAAATTACTAAAAAAGTAAAAATTAGTGGAAGATAACACTAACAGCTAATTGCTAATAGCTAAGACAACTGATGATCGGGCTGGTTGTTGGCTTTAAAACTGGACTTTCTGGTCTTATGGGCGTGACTGATGTGATATAAACATTCTGTAAATACAGGCGCTGACTCGGCTTGTTTGGAAGCATGACTCAACAAGTCGACTACATAAATACATAATCATATGTTTGTTATCAGTTTTCCTTCTCTGACGTCCAGGTAAAGGGATTTCCAGCTATGCGGGCCAAACAGGCGCAGCGGGGCGGAGTTTGGAGGCGTGTCTGGACCAGGCGGTCAGAGATATTCCTGCAGACAGACACCAGAGCACACCTGTGTACCTGGGAGCCACGGCAGGCATGAGGCTCCTGCAGTGAGTGACCTGATGTCCTCAGACCGTCTGCGTTTATTTTGTTCTGTGACGCCGTCTATGACAGACGAGCTCCCTCACCCGCAGCTAAAACTGCAACAACAAGAAGAACAGAAAACACTGAATGACTGCTGAGCAGCTAAAACTAAGATGTTCAYCCAGAAGTATCAAAACACATCAGACAGATGTAGCAAAAGGAGAGCTAAAAGACAAACGTTGCAAAAAACTATCTAAAGTCTAAATAAAGCAATTCTAGCTAAAGGCAAAAAAGGCTAAACATAGTAGAATGCTAGCTAAATGTTAAATGTAGCAAAAGAATAGCTAAAAGACAGAAGTGTCAAAAGAGTAGCTAAAAGCTAGATGTAACAAATGGTTAGCTAAATGTTAGAATGTAGCAAAAACTACATAAAGTCTGAATAAAGCTAAATTTAAACTAAAGGCTAAAAATAGCATAAGGCTAGCTAAAGATTAAATGTAGCAAAAGACCACCTAAAAACAAAAATAGCAAAAAACTAGCTAAAGCCTGAATGTAGCAAAAGTCTTGCTAAAGTTTAAATGCAAAACTCTAGCCAGAAGCTTAATGTAGCAGAGGACTGGCTAAAAGCCAAAAGTAGCAAAAGAGGCCAAAAGTAATAGCAAAAAGCTAGATAAATGCAAACTTCTAGCTAAGGTCTGAATAAAGCTAAAATTCTAGCTAAAGTCTAAATATAGCATCAGACTAGCAAAAACCTTAAATATAGCAATAGGCTAGCTAGAGCCCAAATGTAACAATAATGCTAGCTAATGTCAGGATAAATTCAACCTAAAGGCCAAATATAGCATGAAATGTAGCAAAAGGTTAGCTAAAATTTTAATGAAGCAAATTTCTAACCAAAGGCTAAATGTAGTAGTTGACTAGTTAAAAGCCAAAAGTTATATGAAAAAGCTATCTAAATGCTGCTAGGGTCTGAATAAAGCTAAATACTAGCTAAATTCTAGAAAGAAGGTAGATAGAAGCCGAATGTAGTGAGTGTAGTGTGAATGCTAGCTAATGTCTGAATAAGACTAAATTCAACCTTAAAACTACATATAACATAAGGCTAGCTAAAGGCTAAATGTATCGACAGGCTAGCTAAAGGCTAAAAGTAGCAACATGCTAGCTAAAGGACAAAAGTAGCAAAAATATTGCTAAAGGCTGAATGAATTGCTAAAGTATAAATTAATTGAATTTTTAAACAAATGCTGGCTAAAAGCCAAATGTAGCAAAAAAGGCCTAAAGAATGAACAAAAAGCTAGATAAATGTCTAAGGTTAAGGTCTAAATAAGGCTAAATTCTAGCTAAAGTCTAAGTATAGCATCAGGCTAGCTAAAGCCTAAATGTAGGAAGAAGTTAGCTAGAAGCAGAATGTAACAAAATGTTAGCTAATGTCTGAATAAAGCTAAATGTTATCAAAAAGCTAAATGTAGCTGAAGGCAGGAGGGCGTCTCCAAATCTTGATCCTGTAAAAGATTTTTGAAAGGCGACGCAAACTGAAGTTTATAATTTCTTTACAATCTTGCATAACAACATTTGTGTTGTTTTCTTTAATTAAGGAGATCCAYTTCAAAGCAGTCAAATCAGATTCTGAAGGAAGTGGGCCTGAAAATCCAGTCGTACCCTTTTAACTACCGTGGAGCTGCCATTTTGAGTGGGCAGGAGGAGGGAGTGTACGGTTGGGTCACCGTCAACTATCTCTTAGAGAACTTTATCAAGGTACCCAAAGTTTTATGTTCTTCGCTGTCGTCCGACCTGACAAACACCACGACGTCGTCGTGTTTTCACCCCTTCTTTGTTCTGCAGTACAGTTTTGTGGGYCACTGGTTCAGCCCCGGCAGACCGACGGTGGGAGCGCTGGATTTCGGCGGGGCGTCCACACAGATAACCTTCGCCACCCAGCTGCCCGTTGAGGTCAAAGAAGACCTGAAGAC
>NW_013952843.1:412743-419200 GCF_001266775.1 Austrofundulus limnaeus | reverse complement strand
TATATTTAGGTAGCAGATTATGAATTAGCAAAACTATCTTTAGCTAGCAGATTATAAATTAGCAAACATATATTTAGGTAGCAGATTATGAGTTAGCAAAACTCTCTTTAGCGAGCAGATTTTGAGTTAGCCAACGTATTTTTAGTTAGCAGATTATAAATTAGCAAAACTCTCTTTAGCTGGCAGATTATGACTAAGCAAACTTCACTTTTTGGTTAGCTGTGCCCACCACTGTTACTTTGTATGTAAAAAGTGCTAAGATATTAAGTGTAGCTACAAAGTGCACACAACCAGTATGTCGTCTTTTGTGTGTTTTAAATTATCTAATTTTTTGTGCTATTTATTTTATTATCAGGCATTTTCAGCGTTTTTCTACATCCACGCCTTCCTGCAGCAGGTTACAGGGTTCACTGTTAGCACTCCACAGCAGCTGGAGGAAGCAGCCAAAACAGCCTGCGGCATGAAATTCACTCAGGTACGTTCATGTCACTCACAAGAATCAGTTCTGTTAGGTTAGAAATATGAGCCATGGCGTCACACGGTCATTGTTTAAATAGTGTTTGAAGCACATCAAGCCATTTTTTTGTTTGTTTGTTTCAGATTTTGCGTCGAGCTCCGGGGGAGGAGTCTCATTTGCGTGAATACTGCGCTTCCTCCGTGTTCCTCAAAACGCTTCTTTTAAGAGGATATGGCTTCGATGACGCYTCGTTCRCYCGCATTTCTTTCCAGAAGCAGGTGATTCGTCATCATTTCGGTAAAAAGAACTAAAATAATAAAGCTTGCGGGTAATTTACAGGTGGTCGTTTGTTTCTGCTCCTGCAGGCCGGAGAGGCCTCGGTGGGCTGGGCTCTGGGCTACATGCTGACTCTGAGTAACCTGCTGCCCGCGGAGAGCGCTGGGATCAGGAAGTCCCTGTCCACGGGAGCGTGGGGGACGCTCGTTTTCCTCTTTGTTGTGTTCCTCGTGGTCGTCCTGGCCTTCGTTTTCTTTAGAACTCGAGACTGGAAGAAAGGACGGGAAGAGAGCYCCATRTAGAAACCGGAACAATGCCCGGCGCTGCGAGAAAACTTTAYGGACAGCTTTTATTTAAAATTAAACCTGCGGCTGAAGATCTGATTTTGAGGATTGTTGCTACCCCGAAAAGATTAACTACTGACAGACATTTAGTTTCTTTATTATTGTTATAGATGTGTAGAATAACTCAGTTTATCTTTGACTGCGAGGCAACTAGAATGTTTTTCAATTAAAGTTGATTAAACCAAAACTCTCATGTTACAGTTACCAGCTGAAGGTAGTTTTTTTTTTGTCTGACAAAATCACATTAATTTTATGTTTGTGTTGTGTAATTTTGACGATATTGCACAGCCTTTTTTAGTACAGAAGGGGCTTTAATATCTATGATACAAACTTTAATATCTAACCACTGCTGTGATTTGATGCCTGGATTTGTTCTGACTTCAAACGAACATATTTGTGTTCAATATTTTGTCAGGACACTTTTCTTTACATAAGTTTGTCAGCATCTGAATTTTACGGATTAGCTTCAAATAAAAATTAGTTGAAGAAATTATGTACATTTACACATTTAAATGCAATCCTTTAGAGTTTTTTGCTATTCTGTTTATTTATTGGCATCCTAAATATCAAAATCTGGTTCACTTTTATTTATTTAGCTTTTMTACTTGAACTGCAACTACCAGAACGCCTGTTTTATGCAAAATAGAAGTATTTCCGGTAATATTCCTTTGCCTTCCCCCAGTGGGACGTGCCTGGAACACCTCACCAGGGAGGTGTCCAGGAGGCATCATCCTAACCAGTTGAACCACCTCAACTGACTCCTCTCGACGTGGAGGAGCAGCGACTCTACTCTGAGTCCCTKCTGGATGACRGAGCTTCTCAMCCTATCTCTAAGGGAGAGRCCAGKCACCCTGCGGAGGAAACTCATTTCGGCCGTTTGTGTCCTTGTATCTCGTTCTTTCAGTCACTACCCAAAGCTCGTGACCATAGATGAGGGTAGGAYCGTAGACCGYCCAGTAAACCGAGAGCTTCACCTTCTGGCTCAGCTCTCTCTTCACCACGACAGACCGGTACAACGCCCGCATCARTGCAGAAGCAGCACCAATCCACCTGTCGATCTCCRGCTCCGTTCTTCCCTCATTCGTGAACAAGACCCTGAGATTAAACTCCTCCACTTGGGGCAGGACCTCCTCCCTGACCTGGAGAAGGCACTCTACCATTTTCCGGCTCAAGACCATGGTCTCTGATCCTCATCCCGAACGCTTCACACTTGGCTGCTCCAAAAGGTGAGGTCTGACAAATGGTCCTCGTCTCCRGTCCCCAGAAGGGTGTCTGATAGTTGGAACACAACGACTGGTTCTCCATCTTGAGGTGAGATGGTAGAGAGACCGTAGAACCTGAAGTCTCGCAGTCCTTCAGCGACCTGCAGAGGCTTTTGGTGGTTTTTCTGTGGTTGCGGTGARCTCTGTGATCTTTTTATGTGATCTCTTGGCAGTCTCTCAAAGAACTCAACGTTTCTGCTGGAGACTGAAGCAACGCCACCAATCCATCGCTCCATCAACTCAGGAACAAGACGTCCAGGTACCTGAGCTCCATCTGAGACCCAAACCTGTACAAATGATTGTCGAAGGACTCATGAGATCTTGGAGAGGACCCAGGTCCACGATCATGGACTCATCTGGACTGCAGCTCAGATTAGTACCACAGTATGTTATCAAAGGTCTAGTTTGTGGTTCTCGTCCRGCACCTTGATTCACACCTGTTGTGCAACGTACGCACGTCTGTCAGAGGTTTTATGATGGCCAGCCGCTGAGCAAGCTGGGTGATTTTAAAGTCCGTCTGTTATCATGTAGAAATCGGTAAAAGCTCCTCAGGTTGATTCAGACTGGGATTGAGACGGAATAAGAATGTTAAATCTGAGGAGCTCCACTCTTCTGCTGCTGGCAGTGCAGTGGGGTAAGAGCAAAATACATTTAATGAAAGTAGTCTAGTAGTCTTTTGGTGTTTTTGCTAAAGAGGGACGTAATGTGCAGAAAAAAATTGGTGACAGTTTCTGTACCATCCTGTTTGTCGTAAACTATTTTCTACAAAGTGTTTTTGTTTGATCTGAAGCTTTCAGATGTTTGGCAGTAAAAGTATTTATTAGTATCTTTGCATTTAGGTCATTCAAATCAAGGATCACGGTGAATTTAATCTGGACAAGGAGGGTCCTCTCTCAGTACGTGGAATAATCCTGTGGTTTTTAGTTTGTTTAAATAAAATATTTTGAGTTCTCTAARCATTGATTTGACAGAGCCGAATATTTCTCTCTGGACTTTGAGCCGGTTGCTGTTAGTTGGGTCATAAATGATGTGCGCTGAGAGGAGAGTAAAAATCCTTTTACAGCAGTAAAAATGTTTTAACTGCTGCTCCCACCAAGTCAGAAACGCTTCAGATTAAGATGAGTCAGTTCAGAGATGGGTTCTCTTAAGATACCTGGTACTTGGAGTTAAGGTAGCTCCTTAATGTTAGGCTAACAGCTACTCAGAGTTAGCTACTCGACAAAGTAAAGCTAACTGCTATTCGGAGAAAAAGAAATTGCTAATAACTATTAAGATAATGCTTCAAATTAAGCTAACAGCTACACAGAGTAAATAAACCAAACAATTAATTGTTAACTATTCATCAAAGTGAAGCTAAATGCTATTCAAGGCTAAGCTAACAGTGTTTAAGTGTTAAGATAGCTATTTAAAGTATGGCCACTACCAGCTGTACTAACAGCCTCGCAGAGCCTAGCTAGCAGCTACTCAGAGTTAACTACTCGTCAAAGTGAAGCTAACAATTATTCTGTTCCAAGAAAAAAATAATTCAAACTTTCACATTTACTCAGAGTTAAAATAACAAAGTTAAGCTTACAGCTATACTAACAACAGTCAACCGAGTACTCGAAGTTAACTCATCAGAGTCAAGCTAACAGCTACTTTGAGTCAAGATAATAGCAACCCAGAATTAAGCTAACAGCTACTCTGAGTGAAGCTAACAGCTACTCTGAGTCAAGATAATAGCAACCCAGAGTTAAGCTAACAGCTACTCTGAGTGAAGCTAACAGCTACTCTGAGTCAAGATAATAGCAACCCAGAGTTAAGCTAACAACTACTCTGAGTGAAGCTCACAGCAACCCAGAATTAAGCTAACAGCTACTCTGAGTGAAGCTAACAGCTACTCTGAGTCAAGATAATAGCAACCCAGAGTTAAGCTAACAGCTACTCTGAGTGAAGCTAACAGCTACTCTGAGTCAAGATAATAGCAACCCAGAGTTAAGCTAACAACTACTCTGAGTGAAGCTCACAGCTACTTGGTGGAAAGTAAAAGAACTCAGTTAGCCACTGATCAAAGTTAAGCTATTAGCTTCTGAGAATAAATTATCTAATATTTATAAAGTTTTGAGTTTGAATTGCATCAGACAGTGGAAATTTGCTCTTAAATGAGTTTTGTTTTGAGTAGCTGGAGATACTGAAATTTTTTTCTCTGATTCTCTGAASTGAGCTGCTGTCTACTGCAGGTAGGATACTGATTTCTAACAAATACTCCAGATAAACCATGTACTTTTTCTGGATTTCTTGACCAACAAACGTCCATAATCAGCAGATTAAATTCTCTCGGTAGAACAAAGTGAACATGTTTAGTTGAAACAGAACAAATGGACCTGCATGTTTTTATTGTTATTACACAGCTTTTGTTTCTTGTGCTCTTCGCTGCGAGACTCCGGAGGGAAAATGTAACTTTGTGTGCGACTGTGACGACTGCAGAGACGAACAAGACTGTGGTAGGTTCTTTATATGACCTCAGTCACCATCTTCAAGGCATGCAGTTAAATTGTGTTTCTTTAAATTCCCTCAAGGCTACAGAGGGAAAACATTTGAGTGTGACTTTGAGGACGCAGGGATGTGTGGATGGACGGTGGAGTCTTCAGGCGACATGTACAAATGGGAGAGACGTCAGGGTGGGAACAAGTTGCACGACAGTGGGCCGACGTCTGATTACACCATCGGCACAGCTGCAGGTAGAAAACAAGGTTGTTTCTTTGTAAATAACGAGTAGTCTGCCTTTAAAATAAGCAGACAGGAGGAGAATTACACAACTTTTACAAAAAAATTACAAGAATTTTTAAAGATTTGTTATAAAAGCAGCTTGTAACCAGAAACAAGTTGGATTTTCTTAGTTTATATGACCAGAATTGTTTTATTACTGCGGTATTGTTGATTTGTAGACAACAGAATGATTTATTAAGAGATAACTTTTCTCTACTAGTCATATATTTCTTATTAACCTCATAATAGTTTTTGTTCCACGTGGGAAAAAATGATGTGGTTTCTGCCTTTAAACGTTTCCAGACGCTACGATTAGGGACTTTTATTTTGAAAACTAGGGTGTCAGACAACTTCCCCAAATTCTTACCTTTAGTTTGACGCCCTTACAAAGAATAGAAAATGTTGAAAGTCTTTTAAAGGAATTTCTGGGGCGACTAATTAAAGGTTAAACAACAATTAGGTTTTTAGTGAGAATATATAAAATAAGTAAATGTTTGTTGTTTTCAGGGAAACATTTTAAATGTTCAAGCTAGCTCCTTAAAGCTAGGCTACCAGTTCAGCTAACAGCTACTCAGAATTAACAGTTCATTAAAGTGAGACTAACAGCTACTTTGAGTCAGGATATAAGAGCAACTCAGAGTAAAGCTAGCAGTTACTCAGAGTTAAGATAATTCATCCAAGTTAAGCTAACAGCTTTTCTGAGTTAGGATAAAAGCTACTCAGAGTTATAATAGTTACATAAGATTAGGCTAACAGCTACTCAGAATTAACAACTCATCAAAGTAAGACAAACGGCTAGTCTGAGTCTGGATAACAGCAACTCCGAGTAAAGCTAACAGTTACACTAAGTTAGTTAGCTCCTTAAAGTTAGGCTAGCATCTACTCAGAGTTAAGCTAACAGATACTCAAAATTAAGGTACTTCCATAAAGTTATGTTAACAGCTACGCAGTTAACTAATAATCAAGAAAAAGCTAAGAGCTACTCTGGGTCAGGATAAAAGCAACTCAGAGTTAATGTAACTCCTTAAAATTGGGTTAACAGCTACTCAGAGTTAATACTTATCAAAGATAAGCTAACGGCTACTCAGAGTTAATACTAATCAAAGATAAGCTAGTCTAAATCAGAATAACTGATATTACTCAGAGTTAAGCTAACTTTCGGAGTCAATATCAAAATGTTAAAGGAAATACAAGTTTGTTTTTTTATTCAGATATTAAATGAAGATTTAAATGATAAAGTTTAAAGAAATGATTACTGTATCTGCAAGACTGCAGCTCTGTTAGAACACAAAACTAAACTTTTACTCAAAAAGAAAAAAATTGTGTAGGTCTTCTGGACGGGTTCTTCTCTAATGAAACGTTTCGTCTCT
>NW_013952843.1:400001-410290 GCF_001266775.1 Austrofundulus limnaeus | reverse complement strand
TTGTATCTGCAACTGTATTTGATAATGTTTTGAACTTTTAAAATACTTCATGGTAGAACCAGAAGCTGCACTTCATATTAGTGACAAACGTTGGCTTTTTTTGACGAGTTGCTTTCATTTTTGCTTCTACTTTTCATGTTTTCTATTCTTAGCTGGTAACTAAGGTTCTTCTTCTACATATTAAAAAAGTTGTTAAACATCTGAGTGGCGCACTACCACTACTCGTGGTGAGAAAGTGTATTACACCTTATTCAAAATCAATACGGTCCCACGGCCCTCTGCGGCCCAAAGTTAAAAACTGTTGTTCTTTTGAGGCCCTCAAGTTGGCGCTCGCGTTCTATGGGTTAAGAATCACTGCTTTAGCGGACAAATTAGCTTCCGCTAAATTAGGTTTTGCCAAATTTAAATCCACTAACAGCTAACTAAAGCTAACATCAACAGGTRTGTTTCAGTCCCARRTGTTGAAGATGTATGACACAGACTGTAGCGGGTAGTGAGTGAGTAGCTGTCAGTATTAGCTGCTGCTAATTTTTTTGTTTTGTTTATCAGCTAACTGCTAATAGCGGAGCGAATCTTTTCATTTAGTGGATTAGTCTTTTCACAAAGTCGGCTAATAGCCTCGTTGATTGAGAGTTTGTAGTGTCGAGCGGACATACAGGAAGTCATGTGACTCGTGTTCTAAAAATAGAGTGAAGGTCTCCATTAGCTTCCGCTAAATTAGGTTTTGACAAATTTAAGTCTGCTAACAGCTAACTAACAAGCTAACATCAACAGGTTTGTGTCAGTCGCACTAGTTCGCAGTGAAAATTATGTTAGCGCATAACTGTTTATGTTAGCTTCAGCTAAAGTTTACTTGTCTAGATGTTAGGTTAGCTTGTGCCATCTTTTTTTACATATTTTATCTATCTTTAGTTATTGAATTATGAGTTAGTGAAGCTAACGTTTTGGTTAGCTCTTCACACAGCTGCCTGAATCCTTCTGACACTCACTAAATATCTAATAATCTATAACAGAAAAGCTTATTGTGCCTTTTGTTAAATAAAAAAGCAAAAATTGAAGGTAAAGAAAAAAAAAGTATAAAGGGATAACAAAGCTTTCCAAATGTTACTGATGATCTCAGAAGTGCTTAACGTAGCTTATAGAGAAAAGTCAGTTTGGTTCTATTTGATGTGTTTCTGATCTTGTGATCATGGTTTTTATTTATTTTTTACACCAGATGGGTACCGTCTCTGTGACTTTGATGAGGACCAGTGTGATTGGGACCTGAGGTCACTTTCCAAACTGAAATGGAAAAGAACGAATCAGGAGAACATCTCCAGATCGGATCCTTTGAAAGGTCCGGGCAGAGATCACTCCACCAACACGGCATCAGGTATCCTGAAAACTGACTGGTCAGATTCTACTAAATCTCTCACAGTTGGGTCCAAAATTACAGCTGCTTACCAAAGGTTTAAAGTYCCTGTGACATGAAAACGTTTGTAAMAATACAAATGCATTTTTGTAAAGATAACACTGAGAACATTTTACAAAATAATTTTCATGCTGCTGAGYTGAACAGTTGTTGAGATATTTGCATGTAAAYTAACAGGAAGTGACGTCAAAGGGGAATGTCTGAATGTAAACAGAGCTAAGCTGAAATGCTCAACAACCCAGACTGTGGAGAGGAATCTGATGTTTTATAATATTTTGAGTCACTATCAGACAGAAACAAAAAAAAACAAGTCAGAGTTCAAATCCTAATGTTTCAATAAACAAAGACCAGTGAGTTCTTTTTCTTAAAGGAGTTCCCCTTTGATGTCACTTCCTGTTTCCCTTTTGCCAAGCCAGTTTAAAAAGAAAACCGGCCAGTTATGTGTCCAAATGGGCAAAATAATATGTGGTATGCCAAGTTTCTTAAATAGAACAAAGCTTTTTTGACTTTTTGTATCTGAAGGATAAGCATGTCACAGGCACTTTAAGCATAAATGTGCAATAATAATAATAATAATAATAATAATATTGATATAACAGGTCACTTCCTGTACGTCACTGTCCCTGATGCTGGTCTCACAATGGACTGGGCTGCGTTTCAAAGTCCACCTCTTCAACCCACCAACAGAACACATCCCTGCAAAGTGAGTCAAAGAATGATKATTGTTCCTTTCTACCATTGTTTACTGTTGAGAATTGGTTTTTAATGTAACAAAGGTGTTCTGTGCAGCACTTTCAGGGTTGGTTTTGCTGTGTTCACACTTTTTGTTTATTTTAGTGTTACATAAAAGWTTAAATGAATAAGTTTATTTCAAACTAAGACGAGGTGATTCCTGTTCGTCGCAGATGGTGATGTACACTCACCAGTTTGGGCCGCGGTCCGGAGGTTTGACGGTGATGGTGTCGGATCGACAGATTTACCCGGTGTGGAAAAGGGGCGGAGCTTTAGGGGATCTCTGGGTGAAAGCGGAGGTGGAGATCGTAGCCGACTTACCTTTCCAGGTGAATGCTTCTGGCATGTTGATCCAGGTATTTAAATCATTACATTCAATTATAAAACCTTTAATATTCCTACAGATTGTGATAATGGCAGCAATCAGAGACTTTGCGTACGGAGGAATTGCCGTCGACAGCATCATGTTATCGCCTGACTGCCGCTTGTCACCTGGTATGATTTTTATCTCAACTTCCAAAAGACAAAAGTCATTTTCTCCTCTGGTTTGGTAAATCCTTGTCACGTTCTCTTCTCTTCCAGTAAATCACTCACTGGACGCGTTCCCAGAACCTCCTAAGAAGCCATGCATCGATGATCCAAACAAAATATGTGACTTTCACGTTGACTGTGCAGAAGGACAGGACGAGGCCAAATGRGGTGAGTGGATTCTGTTTGGGTTGCATGAAACCGACACTTCACAGTTCCGCTAATCTGCTAACCYCTAATAGCAGAGCTAACTTTTCATTTAGCGGATTAGTGTTAGAACCAGAAGCTGCTCTTCATATTAGTGACAAGCTTTTTTTTGACAAGTTGCTTTCATATTTGCTTCTACTTTTCATGTTTTCCATTCTTAGCTGGTAACTAAGGTTCTTCTTCTACATATTAAAAAAGTTGTTAAACATCTTAGTGGCGCACTACCACTACTCGTGGTGAGAAAGTGTATTGCACCTTATTCAAAATCAATGTGGTCTCGCGGCCCTCTGCGGCCCAAAGTTAAAAACTGTTGTTCTTTTGAGGCCCTCAAGGTGGCGCTCGCGTTCTATGGGTTAAGAATCACTGATTTAGCGGACAAATTAGCTTCCGCTAAATTAGGTTTTACCAAATTTAAATCCACTAACAGCTAACTAAAGCTAACATCAACAGGTTTGTTTCAGTCCCACCTGTTCATATAAGATGAAGATGTATGACACAGACTGTAGCAGGTAGTGATTAGCTGTTAGTATTAGCTGCTGCTAATTTTTTTGTTTTGTTTATCAGCTAACTGCTAATAGCGGAGCAAATCTTTTCATTTAGTGGATTAGTCTTTTCACAAAGTTGGCTAATAGCCTCGTTGATTGAGAGTTTGTATGCAGTGTCGAGCGGATACACAGGTAGTCATGTGACTCGTGTTCTAAAAATAGAGTGAAGGTCTCCATTAGCTTCCGTTAAATTAGGTTTTGACAAATTTAAGTCCACTAACAGCTAACTAACAAGCTAACATCAACAGGTTTGTTAACTTTGGACAATGTTAGCGGACCAGTAGAAATTATCAAAAATGCGCAAAGCGAGCCGACCTCATGTTTTTGTTTTTGCACTCAGGTCAAGATTGTAAGTAAGAAACTGTTCTTAATGTTTTACCTGGTGAAATAAAGGTTAAATAAAAACAAATAAATAAAATTATGGGATAAAGCTGAGGTTGCTATCGAAACACCATTATAATTGCACAAATTCAACAGGTAAACTGTTATACAAACCCCATGTATTTGCTATAAACACAGTTGTGTTAAACTTTCCTTTAGGATCGTAGATGACATTTGTCATAAATATCTAAACGTGCTTTTTGAGCTTACTGAGTTTGCATAATTCCAATGGCGTTCATAGAGCAACCTCAGCTTTTACCCAGTTGACCTGTGACCCAGAAGAGCTAGGCTTTGCTATGCTCACAAAAAACTATGAATTGGTCTATTAGGATCTGCTAAATTAAATTTAGCCAACTTAAAGTCAAAAATAAAAACAACTATCCCCTAACACCTGCAGTGCTGAACAACTTTAACCCATCGGCCTCATTAAAGGACACTATCAGTGCCCTCTAGTGGTCTCATGACAATGTTACACTCATTTGTGTGAAAACAAGATGGCAGGGGTCAATCTACAGTACGATTAGGCTTTAATCATGAAACCAGTTGTATTTATGCACAGTTACATCTTTAGCTTCATAAGGCAGGCAAATTTGATGTTTTTTTAGAGCTGAAGCAAAGTACAATGTCTGTAAAGATAAAGTCCTCATTTGAGGACATTGGGACTATAATTTCATTATTAATGTGCCATTAGGTTGGATAAACCTACAAATATTTAGAAGCAGGGATGGAAATTAGCACTTGCCACAGGTCAAATGCAGGTAAAATTACGAAGTAGCGTGTAGATCTGAACGACGCACTAGTGACTGTGGCAGGTGTGTAATTTGAAATGAGAGTAAAACAGGTGAGGCTCATTATTCAGGTAAACGTCCGAAGGGGTTCATATAAAAGCATTTTCAGAAGGAGAAAATAAAACCACTAACTTACATATCTGGAGTTGAGTGGGCGGCAGGTAACAAAAACCGTAGTTTCTCAACACGGCAGGTTTGATTTTCAGGAATGATTTTCGCGTCAGTCTGAATTTACTATTTATGAGGTAATAACATGGTGTGTTTCTAGCGCCCCCTAGAGTTTGGTTGATATGAGATTGTAGATACATGCTCAGAAATATTCATTGGATGTATAAGTGGTTAAAACTGGTTGTCAAAACTAATCATCGACTTTTTTCTTCGGCTTTGGTTTTAACAAACATGATCCACACAAATCTCTTGCCTCTTCATGTGGATGTCTACAGTTGATAAATGTTTCTTGCAGGGGATTTCTCGTACCCTGAAGGCAGCTCAGGATGGACTGACTCCAGCGTTGGGAGCCAAACTTGGATGCTGTTTAAAAATGACTCAGCTGAAGGTACAAACACTTTAATTCATTTGCTTTTAGTTGTGTTTCTAAACCTCTTTCTTTGATGTTTCTTAGAGGAGTATCTATATGTAGCCGAGGCTCCAGGCCAGCAGCTAACACAGGCGCAGACCCGAACCCCCCTATTGGGCCCCACCGGTCCAGCCTGTAACCTCAGCTTTGATTTTGCTCTCGCTGGGAGTTTAAGTCATATTGGTAAATTTTATTTAAAGGAGTGTAACTGGTTAACTTTCTCCCCTGGATAGAAACAGCTGTGATCGTGTTTCTTTGTTTCAGGGGAGCTGTCAGTCAGAGTGATTGACAGCTCGCTGGGCGTGGGACCCAAACTGTGGGAGTTCAGCGGGAAAACAGGAAACCACGAGGATGCTTGGCAGCACGCCGACATCCACGTTGGAGTCAGGAAACATCGCTTCCAGGTTGGCCTTTTTTTTTTCTCTAAAACCAAGTTTTATTTGTTTGTAAGTTTTTTCACGCCCAGATCGACTTTGTCATGTGTTTATGAAAAAAAAAATCAGAAATCTGATGTTTTAATTTGTTCTAGCTGGCATTTGAATCGCGTGCTGTGAAAATTCAGCCTAACGAGACGATCAAAGTGGGGAACGTTAGCTTCATTAGCTGTCATTCTAATTATTATCCGTTTGCGCCAACAGGTAACTTTTTCCTCATGTTTTTCACCTCGAATCATCTCAAAACTTAATTGAACAAGTCTTTCTTTGAGACAGGACTGTCGTGTAACTTTGAGGATGGATTGTGTGCATGGTATCAAGACACCAGTGACAACTTTGACTGGTTTGTCCTCACTGGGATGGACCACACCATTGGAACCGGTAAGCCCAAAAAAACGTACCTCATTGGTGTCACGTTGTGTACACGAAGAACCCAGGGAGCATAAAAAGTAAATAAATAAGAAAAATATGCTGATTTAATAACAAAACTGACAGGCTGTGGTGGACACTTTGCTAACTCGTAATCTGCTAAATACGTAGCTCTTGAACGTTAAACCAAAACTGAAGCTAACACTAACAGCTAATCGCTAACCGCTAAGAAAACTAGTATTAAATCTGCATCACACATCTTTGTCTCCTTCTAGCTGAAGACTGGTGGTGCTGACATAAACCTGTTGACGTTAGCTTGTTAGTTAGCTGTTAGCAAACTTAAATGGCTAAACAAGTAAAAATAAGCGGAAGCTAACAATAACAGCTAATCACTCACTGCTAAGACGACTGTCACTCAGTCTGCGTCACACATCTTCACCTCATTCCAGCAGAACGCAGGTGGAACCGACACAAACCTGTTAATGTTTARGAGTTAGCTGTTAGCAAACAGGCAGACCGTTCATTACTAAAAACTAAATATGATTTGGGACAGAAAAACCCTACAGTTTTGCTACTTTCCCAGATGCTAGCAAAGCTAATTTCAGTAGCAGATGGAAAATCCCCAGTGGTGGCCACAGCTAACCAGAAAATTAGRTTCACTAACTAATAYRACACTAACTAGATAACTTTGCTAATGCTAAGTTGCTAAYTATGTTTAAAAGAAAAATYGCAGAACCTAACYCTAAACAAGTYAAAATTAGCAAAAGCTAACACACACAGGTTCGTCTCCTTCCAGCTGAAGACCGCTGGAARTGACAAACCTMTTAGCTTGTTAGGTAATTGTTAGCGAAAGCMAATTGGTCCGTTAACATTTTCAAAGTTAGTGAAAAAGTTAATTCTCTAATTACATAAAAAAAACTGCAGAAGCTTACGCTGAACAAGTAACAATTAGTGGAAGCTAACACTAACAGCTAATCACTACGACACCTACTGGTGGGGCTGGCTCAAACCTGGTAATGTTAGCTTGTTAGCTAACAGTTAGCAGATTGGCAAACCCTAATTTAGTGGAAGCTATTTGGTCTGCTAACGGTTTTTAAAGTTAATGAAAAAGATAATCTGGTACATGAAAAATTAGTTCCGCTGTTAGCTGTTAGCCGATTAGCGAAACCATGCCCATCAACGCCGAGAGAGAAGTAGAGACTAACTGACAATAAGGAACAGCTGGGACGAGACACGAGGATCAGGTGTGGACGGGAGGGGCTGGAGTAAAGACAGTAACACAAGGGAACAGAGAAACACTAAAGAATCAAATATAAAACCCTACAAACGACACTTTGACCTGATTAGTRCTTGCTGCTGATCTTCAGGCAGGAGTCTTGTCGTGGACACGTGGAGCCCATCTCTACGAGGAGCGTTTGGGCGTTTGATATCATTCCCACAACCACCAACTCCCACAGATTACTGCCTCTCCTTCTTCTACAAGCTCTACGGACCGAACGCCGGTGAACGATTACGACAGTACCGGACAAACCTCGTCTCGTTTGCTGTTGTTTAACAAGCGTTTCTTCTGTCGCTTCCTCATCCAGGTGCTTTAAACGTGAAGCTGACGGGTCAGAACGATTACGAGGTCCTTCTGTGGTCTCGCAGTGGAGCTCACGGGAACGTGTGGCACGAAGCGCAGTGCCCGGTCCCGCACCAGCTCGCAACCTTTCAGGTATTTCCTGGCTCGTACAGTAAAAGGTGTTGCGTAATCCGGGGGTTGGGGGTTAACGTTTGTTTTCTTTTTTTCTGAACCTAAACTTCGACCCACCTCCAGCTGATGTTCGAAGCGGTTCGCTCCGGTTTCGACGGGCGRGTGGCCATCGACGACGTGGCGTTCTTGGACCGCCCGTGCACCATACCGAGGATGTGTTCCTTCGAGGGCCAGAGGTGTGGTTACAGCAGCGCCGGTAAAGTCCGTTGGCTCCATCGCAACGGATACGCCACCACGATGGCAGGACCCAAAACAGACCACACTCTGGAGACCGAGCTGGGTCAGAGAAAGTCCCAACAAATACCTTTTTTTCCCCCAATAATCATAAAAATAAAAGTTTTACTACTTATGTTTTCTACCCAGGTTACTATATGATGGTTAACACCGACGCAGACATCCTTCCCGCCCGCACCTCCGCTACCCTCTCCTCCCCGGTTCAGCCGGGAACCACCAGAACACAGTGTGTGTATTTCTGGTACCACATGGGAGGACTGAACTCCGGTGAGCAAATTTCTCCCCTCAGAACACTGACCGACCGCTACGTCCTAGTAAAACCCGTCTAATCGTGCGTTCCTTGCAGGTTATCTTACMGTTTACGTGAAGCCGGAGAGAGGAGCGAGGCTGATGATCTTCTCTGATTTCACGAACGTAGGAGACGTCTGGCGCCACGGCATCGGCAACGTCACGAGTGGACTCGTTGATTGGCAGGTGCATCGTAGCCGTAACCTCTTGAGCCCCATGAAACAGTTTATTTCTGTTTTCTATTTCTTTTAGCTTCTTTTAACTAAAGATCTGTCAGTTGAACCTGGACATGTTTGGTATCAAAATAAACCTAAGGATCTTAGCTAAAGGTTCATGGAAACGTAAAAACAAGGACATGGACGTAAAAACTTCAGATTTCTTAACATTTATMAATGGAACCATCATGGTCTGTCCTGTGCAGAATGACTAAATGTTAAATTATTTCTTTATTAAAACCTCTGTAACTTTGCTCCAGTTCATTTTAGCAGCATGAATCTTTGCACAGGTGATGTCCACAAGTAGATTTATGGTTTCCAAGAGTTTTTAGCCTGATTCATTATGGTTTTAAATGGGTTATATACTGTCTAATGAAAAAAATCTTCAGGTGGGAGTGAAAAAAGAAATTAAGTTCATCCTCAATATCTCTAAAACCACAGCAGCTGTTTTCATACTAACACTTCTGATGAAATCTACCAAGTGTAGCTTTATTTTGAAACCAAGATTATTTAAGTAGAGTTTATAAATGCTCAGGTACACTCAGTTATATTTTGGTATTTTGAGCAAAAACTTCAAGAAAACCCTTTGGGGCCTTAAACGAGTGCAACAAGTGACCCCCGTAGACCGGTTCTCTCTGGTACTGGATCTACTGATCACCAGACTTCTAATGTTTTTCAAGCCGTTTTGTTTTACAGTTTGGATCATGGGTGTCAGGAACCACACAAAAAAAAACCCCACAAAGTTTGTAACTTTAGGTTTTGTTTTCGCTCCGCAGTTGGAGTTTGAGGTGGTCGGAGCCGGAGGCAGAAACTCTTACGTCGCAGTCGACGACATCTACCTGTCGGCTCACCCGTGTGAAGATCAAGGTCTGTTTTTATTCATCAGCTACCAAAAACCACAGGCTAACGTTTACACMTGTTGGTTTTTGTTCATCTTCGTTTAAACCAACGTTCCAAAACGAAAAAGTCTTTATTGGTGACCAGTTATAGACAATTTAAGACATATGTCCTTTCTCAACCATCCATTTTTCATCAAACATTCGCTAACTCATCAATCGCTAACTAAAAATATAGCTTCACTAATGCTAAACGGCTAATTGTTCTGCCAACAGTTTTCAAAGTTATTGTAAAAGTAAATTCTCTGAACATGTAAAAAAATAAATAAGCTGAAGCTAACTGCTAAGTCCAACGTCAATTAGTCTGCATCACTCGTCTTTGTCTCCTTCCAGCTAAAGACTGTTGGGACTTTTAGCTTGTTAGTTAGCTGTTAGCCGACTTAAAGATGGAAAAACTTAATTCAGCCAAAGCTAATTGGTCCGTAACAGTTTTCAAAGGTATTAAAAAACAAATCCTTTAAACGTGTTAAAAAAATTGGAAGCTAACGCTAAACAAGTAAAAATCTGTGGAAGCTAACGCTAATAGTTAATTATTAACCGCTAAGGCGACTGTCACTCAGTCTGCTTCACATGTTTTCAGTGTTTTCTTCTCCTTCAAGCTAAATAAGAGTGGGCCTGTTACAAACCTGTTGATATTAGCTAGCCATTAGCAGACTTAAAGTTGGCGAAACTCATTTAGGAAAAGCTAATTGCTTTGCTAACGGTTTTCAAAGTTAGTAACAAACAAAGTCAAGCTACTCCGCTACACAAAAACATTGTTCCACTAATAACTGTTAGCAGGGTAGTGGAATCATGCCCACTGACTGAAATTTCAAAACAGTTTTTACATTTTTCTTGTCTCTTGCAACAGGTCCTGTGATACTTCTTTTGTCTTGTTTACATGTTGTTTATTTCCCTTGCGGAAAATAAAGTTTTTTTGAGGGAAAAAACG
>NW_013952843.1:390556-398563 GCF_001266775.1 Austrofundulus limnaeus | reverse complement strand
ATATTTTCTTACACCCCTACTGGTAATGGGAAATCCAGACCCTTGACTGTTTAGCGTTAGCCGTTAGCTTCTCCAGCCGATCACACGGTCACCTGGTTTCTGAGCTCCAGCTGTTTTATATAAACTCCTTGCTGGAAACTGGAACACTCGTAGAAAACGCCACATGAGAACAAACGTCACAGAGAAAGGCCTCGGGCCTTTAGGTGGTCCTGGTGGGCCCGTCACTGAGAGGCGACGAGTCTAACCACCGTCCCGCCAACATAAGAAGATTTTGGCCTTTTAGTTTGTTTTCTGTTTCGGTCCCGTTTCACGTCTCAGGTTCCAGGTGCAGCCTGGAGACAGGGATGTGCAGCTGGAGCAACACTCAGAACAACAAGTTGGACAAACTGGACTGGGAGCTGACCAGTCACGAGGCAGAGCAGCACTATTCCACCCCGACTGAAGACCACACCCTGGGCACGGAGAAAGGTCAAAAACACAAACACAGAAAAAMGGCTATAACTCAATWAATTTGACATATAGTGAGCTCAAATTTGGTGTGGTAGTAGCTGAGAGTCATCGCCAATACATAKTGTGAGCACTAACTTGTTGCTCCAGAATTTAATTTGACAAATATGTTTTTTCTTCCAGGTCATTTCCTCTTCCTCCCGAGCAGCAACAGGACAGCGMCCAATCAAAACGCGTGGCTGCTGAGCCCTCACCTGCTTTCAAASGGGGTCACCTGTCTGAGATTCTGGGCCTACAAACCCCATTCATGTGAGCGTCGACGCTTTAAGGCGAACTGATTTGTTTTTTTGTTTTTGTTTTGCGCGGCGCTTCACATTTTCCTCCTCGTCTTTCAGCGGACTGCCAGCTGAAGGTCTGGAGAGTTTCAAGAAATTTTTTTTATTCGCTGCTGTCGACGGATGAGCTGGGAGGACCGTGGAAACACTTCGAAGTGAACATCACAGCCTCTGAAGAGTACCAGGTCAGAAAGCCCCGCCCCCAACCCCCCTGTCAATAAGCAAAGATAAACTGCTGCTGATTTGTGTTTTGATGCTGACAGATTGTGTTCGAAGGGATCAAAGGGACGTCGGGCGTCGTTGCTCTGGATGACATCGAGTACACCATCGGCAGCCACTGCGGCAAAACGAACTCAGGCTCAAGTAAGACTTATCATAATCCAAACAAAGGCTTTAGAGGAATGCATATCACCCGACAAAGATAACCCTCGAAAAAGAATGTTATGTGCATCATGAGCTGTCACACTCACTGGATGTGTCGTTAGTCACTCTCAGCTACCACCACACCAAACTTACTCAGCATCTGTAAAAAATGACTGAGTTGAAGCCATTTTACGCTGGCTCATGTTGTTTAATTGTGGTGGCCATCTTGAATTGGATTGACTCCAAAAGTTTATCAATTGTAGATTTATACCTGATGATTATTACCTGAAAGGTTCATTAAATTCAATCCAGTGATTAATGAGAAATTTTGCTAACAGACAAAAAAGTGTTGGCTCCCAAAAGTCTGTGCTAAACTTTTAAGCCAAGATTTTGCACAGCAAGTTGTACTTCTAGTACTTTTTGTCAATAACTCACCTCTACTACCGTACCAAATTTCAGGACAATATCTGTAAAAATGGCTGAATTTTAGCTGTTTTTGTGTTTTCTAAGATCGGTTAGCTGCATCTGCCATTTTGAATTGGATTGACTCCAAAAGTTTATCAGTTGTATATTTATAACCGATGATTATTACCTAAAAGTTTCATTAAATTCAACCCAGTGGTTGATGAGATATTTTGCTAACAGACAGTGAAAATGACTCCCAACAGTCTGTGCTAAGCTTTTAAGCCAAGATTTTTCACAGCYAGTTGCACTTCTAGTACATTTTGTCAATAACTCTCCTCTACTACCACACCAATCTTCAGGGCAATATCTGTAAAAATGGCTGAATWTTAGCTGTTTTTTTGTTTTCTAAGYTCAGTTAGCTGCGTCGGCCATCTTGAATTGGATTGATTCCAAAAGTTTATCAYTTGTAGATTTATATCAAATGATTTTTACCTGAAAGTTTCATTAAATTCAAGCCAGTGGTTGATGAGATATTTTGCTAACAGACAAATAGTTRGTCTGATGGCGGTGGGCMATAGGCGTTCTTTAAATTTAATCTMCTTTGTAATTTAATTTAATCTGTGAAGCGTTTTGTAGAACTGCAGCTTTCTGTGTCGTCCGCAGCCTCAAAGAAGCCGTACAATGCAGGCGGGGTCGCAGCGGCTGTGATCGTGGTCCTGCTGCTGGTCGCCACACTCATCGGCCTGCTGGTGTTTTACCTGCGAGGCCCCAAAAGAGCCGAAGCTGGACACCACTCGTCTTCTTCGGCTGCCGGGGGCTTCAGTAACGAGGCTTACGAATCAGACCTCGCTGTGAGTCGCACCTTTTACCTTTATTATCTTTGTTCTCATTATTTAGCTTTTAGCTTGTCTTTTGCTACTTTTAGCTAGTGTTTGTTACATTTCCTTTTGTTACTTTGAGTTTTTATCTCTCCTTTTGATTCGTGGTTTATTATTTTTAGCTTTTAGCTACTTTAGGTTTTCATCTAGAACATCTCTAGCATAGCTTTATGGTTAGCATTTTGTTATTTTTGGCTATTGTTTCCTACTTTTATTTTTTAGGTCGTGTTTTATTTCTTTCAGCTTTATTTTGTCCTTTCAGTACTTTTTGTTAGCCTTTTGGTGTTTTTAGCTTTTATCTAACTTTATGCCCCTTTATGCTTATATTCTGTTGCATTGATTTTAGATTTTAGCTAGCTTTTAGCTATTTTAGGATTTTAACTAGAACTTCTTCTGTATAGCTTTATGGTTAGCCTTTTGCTACTTATATACTTTACTTAGTCTTTTGTCATTTTTAGCTCTTAGYTAGCCTTTTGATACTTGCAGTTAGCTTTTTGTTGTTTTGGCCTAAAGTTAGCATTTTGCTGTTTTTTGGCTGATGTTTCCTACTTTTCTTTTTTAGCTAGTGTTTTCTTACTTTCAGCTTTAATCTATCTTTGCAGTTCTTTGCTGTTTTTGGCTTTTTGCTACTTTATGATTGTATTCTGTTTTATTGTTTTTGGATTTTAGCTACTTTAGGCTTTTAACCAGAACTTTTCTAGTATAGCTTTATGGTTAGCCTGTTGCTACTTTAGTGTTTTAATTTGTCCTTTGTCATTTTCAGTTTTTTGCCAGCTCTGTGATATTTTTAAGTAGTGTTTTGATATTTTTAGCCAGCATTCTGCTGTTTTAGCTTGTAGCTTTGCTAGCTTTTTGCCTCTTTATGATTTGTATTGTGCTTTTTTTAGCTTTTGTTTAGCCTTTTGCAACATTTACCTATCATTTGATAATGCTACTTTGTAGTTAGTCTTTTTATATTTTTAATTAGCATTTTGATACTTGTAGCTTGTAGCTAACTCTGTGACTTTAAAATAAAGTTTGTTTGATATATTTCTATTTAATCTGATTTCTTTCAATCTCTAGTTTAGTTTGTTTCTCAGCCACTAGAAGGCGCTCTGCTTTCACATTTGAGCGACGCTGAATTGTGTCTGTGAAACCTGCTGATTTTTTTTCATTATAAATTCAAAAACACAACACAATTCACATATAAATATATAAAGTTTATCATAAAACCGAGCAGAAATTTGAGTTATAGAACAGTGTAATAAAGAGATTAAAAAAAGAAGAAAAACTAACAACGCCAAAAAAGCAGGCTTAATACATAAAACAGACAAAAAAAGTTATCATCACAAGAGTACTTTTAGTTATTTGGTTATATCGTCAACGTATTGGTGCAATAATTGGGCATTATTGTTGTTACAGCGTCAGAACTTCCTTAAATATAACCACTTCCTTCAGAAAAATGTTATTTAACATTTTTTCCTGCTGCAGGTTTCTGACGCAGAGCGGGAGGTGGAGTGAAATCTGAGCTGACCTTTGACCTGGAGGTGATTTTGGAGACATTAAGGTGACGTCACTGCAGAACTGCTTGTGTCACACAGATCTGACGGACGTCTGACGATCACGGTTGAGTTGTTGAAGGATGTTAGTTTCAGGCGGCAGGTTTGTAAAAGTGGAGTTTGTTTAATCCTCAGAAGGTCTCATGGGGAAAAATCAGCCACGTAATTATTTTATTTTATTTATTTTTTGGTTGCTGTAAGTGAACAGACTGTTTGAACTGCGCCCTGTGACCTCTCAGTAGTTCTGCTGCCCCCTAGTGTTCAATCAGGGAAAATCAACCATGAAATACATTATAAACACATTTTCAAATCTCATAAAATAATGAATTAAAACATTTTAAAATAATATATCTGTTTAGAAATAAAGTGTTTTGGAAATATTGTTACAGTTTTTATGATGCGTTTTAGACGATTAAGTTGCAGTTTGTGCGATCGTGTAATCACTTGTGTCTGTGTCGTTCATCTGATTGTTAGTAAAATATCTTCTGAGACGATGGACGGATTTTAACAAAACTCACAATAAGGGATATTAGGATGAACATCTACAAGAATTTACCTTTCCGAGTCAAAGCGACTCAAAATGGCCACCACAGGCAATCAGTTTTATCAAACACAAAAACGTCTGTAACCCAGACAATTATCTAGATATTGAGCTAAAATTTGGTGTGGTAGTAACTGAGAGTGACCCATAAAACATACTCTGAGAACAAACCGATTAAATGAGATTTGCTTTTAAAACTTTAGCATTTACTATTGAAGTCAACTTTGTCTGTCTGTTAGCAAAATATCTCAAGAACCAGTGGAGGGATTTTAATGAAACTTTCAGGAAGTAACCATCAAATGTACAACTTCAACTGATTAACTGTTGGAGTCAACCGTATTTAAGTTGGCCGCCAAGGCCAACCGATCTTAGAAAACACAAAACTAGCTACAATTTGGTCAGTTTTTCTAAAATTAAGCTGGAACTTGGTTTGATAGTAGATGAGAGTCACACCTAACAAGTGCTCAGTCGTGGTTTAATATAAGATGATCTTATTCGAAAACTTTGGCTTAAAAGGAAGCGGGCGATATGCATTCCTTCAATAAATTGTAGCTTTAATTTATTTTAAAAGGATTGAATGTTTTATGAAAACTGGTCAAGTTAAGCGGATTTTCAGGATAAAATAATAATAAATCTGGAGTCTCCTGAGGACACATCGGCGTGCTCCACAAGAATCTGATCTGATGTCTGGCGCGTCCTTGGGATGAGGAGGAGATGACGACATCCTGCCCTTAGCAACGGTCGCGTCTCTAAGGCAACATCCTCCACTGCAGCGTGCGACCCTCTGCTGTCGTCTCTGAAGGAGGAGGAGGAAGAGGGGGATCATCATCGTCAGTCTCGTTTGGTTCTCTGCACGTGCGGGGTCCGGTGGTCCTGGTCCCCTCTGAATGGACCCCGCCGTGCTCATCTTCCTGCTCTACGTGATGATCGCGCACGAGCTGGTGTGCGGCTTGATGGACCGCCGGAAACGGAGCGCCAAGCCCCGCAGACGCACCGCCGCCGGACCCCCGCCGCTGCTGCGCTACAGGTGGGTCTGAATATCTTTATAACCTTAAAGGTTAATTAAAACACTCAAATGAACCYTTCATGTGCCTGAATGTCACATTAACTTAAGGACCTTTTAAACAAAAAAATATGTGACAAGTTTTTAAATCTATTGTGGAATTTCTCTAAATATATCCAGATGTTCACCTGAAACATTTCAAAAACTGGTCGTTTCTTTCTGCTGGCATGAAAAGGATTTGTTTTTTCAGCACATTGGATGAAATCTGCTGGAACAGTTGAAGTTCTTGGTGGTGCTCTCGATGGTTCAGGTGTCAAAGATCCTGAAGTCTCTGAGACGAATGAGGTGCCGTTTGGTCTTAACTGCTCTGTTGGCTTCTCAAGCCATTTGGGTCTGGGCGAAAAAACTTCCAGGGACCCCCTCATAAACCAAATGCTGTTTTAAAAGATCATTTATTGTCATTTCAACCCCTAAACACCATGGGAATATGTATTTTATTAGGTTTATTATGTTTGTTTTATTAGTTCATGCATTTTTAAAAATAAAAACCAAAAAATTAACATTTTAGTAAAAATGTTTGAGGACCCCCAAGATACCTCTCGCGGACCCCTGGGGGTCCAGGGACCCCAGTTTGAGAACCTCTGAGAGTGACCAGGATGGATCTTGTTAAATGGTCACTGGGAAGTATAGCCGACCCTCTTCACCTCAGGATGGATGTCACTCTGGGTGTWTTTTAATTTATTTATTTTTGCCTGGAATCCATATTAATCTGTTTAATTTTACAGATGTAGAACAGGTGGATTTGCTCCAGGGACCAGCTTTCTCACAGGCAGAGGTATTTCTTGTTACTCTGATAGATAAACCTCACATCGGCCTGTCTTGATTACGATATCGCCGTTAAATGAGAACACACAGTCATGAGAGTAAAGCAGAGGACTAAGCACACATCCCTGAGGTGCTCTAGTGTTGAGTGTGAAGGGGGAAAGGTCTTTATTTGAGGCTTTCAAACCTAAAACTACTAACTGCTATCAATGTAGGTGGAAGCATTATGATGTGAAGTAGATGGAATAATGAAGAAAAAKTACATCCAAAGTCATCGTCTTCACCTCCAATCAAACTTGGACACAGTTGAGTAGATTGGCTTCTCCAAATCCTCGACCCTGTTGAAAATTTGGGGACTAAAAACTTGGCCCAAGCATTAAAAATRCCAAGTTTGAATATTTACCAGACCATCCTCATCAAGTGTTTTCTCTCAGCTCTAAGCTGTACCAATGATTCTGAAGTGAACGGGGTTAGAGTTGATTGTTTCCTCCTGATTTAATACTGTTGCCATTTCCTGTTAATCCGCTTCCTTTTCAGCGCCCATCAGGGAGCGTGGAGGGCAAACAACAAATCCATGAGCAGCAGCAGCAGGTGGGCGAGGGACCTGAGGAAGAGCAGCCGTTTTGTGAGGAAAGCATAACAAGAAAGAATCTTTAAGATTTCGTTAAAGGTACAGTTTACTGAAAGAAAACAAAATGTTATCTGTACTCAATCAATGYATATTCAGAATTAAGTCAAAGGTTATCTTAAACTGGATCAAAGTTATCCTTAATTGAYTCAAAAGTTATCTTGAATTTAATCAAAGGTTAACCCAAATTAATTCAGTCATACTGAACTGAATCTAAGTTATCATGAACTGAATCTAAGTTAACTTGAGTTGAATCAGTTATCCTGAATTGAATCAGTTATCCTGAATTGAATCAGTTATCTTGAATTAATCAAAGTTCTTATGGATTGAATCAAAATCTGCTTGAATTGAATCTTAAATCAAAGGTTATCTTAAACTGGATCAAAGTTATCCTTAATTGAATCAAAAGTTATGAATTGAATCTAAGTTATCATGAATTGAGTCATTATGAAATGAATCGTTATCATGAATTGAATCAAAGTTAGCTTGAATTGAAATTGTTATGTTGAAGTGACTCAAAATTAGCTTGATATAAATTAGCTTGAATTGAATCAGTTATATTTAATTGAATCAAAGTTCTCATGAATTGAATCAAAGTTCTCATGAATTGAATCAAAGTTCTCATGAATTGAATCAAAGTTCTCATGAATTGAATCAAAGTTAGCTTGAATTGAATCATTTATCCTGAATTGAACACCTTATCCTGAATTGAATCAGTTATCCTGAATTGAATCATTTATCTTGAATTGAATCAGTTATCCTGAATTGAATCAAAGTTCTTATGGATTGAATCAAAATCAGCTTGAATTGAATCTTAAATCAAAGGTTATCTTAAACTGGATCAAAGTTATCCTTAATTGAATCAAAAGTTATGAATTGAATCTAAGTTATCATGAATTGAGTCATTATGAAATGAAACGTTATCATGAATTGAATCAAAGTTAGCTTGAATTGAATTTGTTATGTTGAAGTGACTCAAAATTAGCTTGATATAAATTAGCTTGAATTGAATCAGTTATATTTAATTGAATCAAAGTTCTCATGAAT
>NW_013952843.1:375366-390228 GCF_001266775.1 Austrofundulus limnaeus | reverse complement strand
GAATCAAAGTTCTCATGAACTGAATCAAAGTTCTCATGAACTGAATCAAAGTTCTCATGAACTGAATCAAAGTTCTCATGAACTGAATCAAAGTTCTCATGAATTGAATCAAAGTTCTCATGAACTGAATCAAAGTTAGCTTGAATTAAGTCAGTTATGCAGAATTGAATCAAAGGTTATTCTGAATTGAATCAAAATGAGCTTGAGTTGAATCTGTTATGTTGAATCAAAGTTATGAACTGAATCAAATCATCCTGAATTGAATCAAAGGTTAAACTCTCTACTTTCCTGTGAGCTCTTTAAACTAAGTTCTGTCGTTCCTGGAATATTTTTGCTCACAGATTATTTAACTTAAACAGTTAATGCTTCACTTTTAGGCACAGATCTTGTAGAACGAGGAGCTCTTGAAGTCTGTTTTTTAAATGACCCACTATGAAACATTGACCTAATTACAGTCATTTCATAGCAGCCATCTTGATCTGAGTTGGTTCCAAATGTTAATGAGCTGAAGTTTGGATAAAATCTGTCCAGTGGGTAACAAATACACATCATCACTCTTGGGTGAAGAGTTTCAGAGATACTCTTTGTTTAGTTCTTCCAAGAATTTCAACCTTTTTTTTTCATTTTGACTCTTTCCACAGTCATGTTATTTTTAACGTGTTTATAAAAAGGCGTCTAAGTGTGTCGGACCTGTCTGCTGACATTCACCGTGCGTCATTAAACTAGTTTTGAAACGCCTTGAAAACAACAACAAGCATTTCCAGATGAGTGATTTGCCTTTCTTCTGACGCTACAGCCTGAGGTGTCAGAGTGTGTTAGTGCTCAGAATAAATCTTATGGATGACTCTCAGCTACTCCCACACCAACGTTTTGGTCCAATAGCTGTTAAAAATGAGTTATTGCGAACAGATGTCAAAACTGAACTCTAATGCATTTTACTCAGACCGGTTCACTGTTTTGTTTTTGTTTACTGCCTCTTGAGGTCTGAGCCTGAGCTTTTTTTTTTCTGTCCGAGTTGTTGAATTTTGTTCAGCGAGCTGAAAAACTCGGCTCAGCAAACCGCGGTCAGTCACCAGAAGGTTCATTAGCGCCTCTCAGGAGGGTTTATCACAGCTGAACAAGCTCTGATTGGACTAAAAGTCTTTTTCTGTTCAGTTTTTATCTTTATTCTAAAGTGAACAAATGGTTTGTTTTGCTCTATAAAGTAGACAAACTGACTCGTAGAGACTTCATCCTAACAACCCGATGTGTGAAGTGAAAACAAAAGCTGAAAACCACTCCTTGAGTTGCAGAAGTGCCATGACGTCATCGACTCGCCTATATACCTCCAACCGGTTCAGACTCGTCACACCGGGACCTGTCAGCTGGACTGCATCTTCCTGCCTCACCGTACGTCCTATATTTATATTTTAATTTTTTTAACTTGTCTTTACGTTTTAATAATGTCTTTATTTGTCTCATGTCAGCAGATTTATTGAAGCTTTCAGGAACATCTAGAGCTGATTAATAAAAGATGCTAATCAGTCATAGCAAAGGGTCAGGTTACAGTAGCCCTAACCAGAAATGTCTATAACRCTACCATTTTTACAAATATGGTCCAAAAACTCTGTGTGGTAGTAGCTGAGGCTTGTCCCTGTCATACTTTGAGTGCTAACAGATCGCCTTAGATATTAAAAACTTCAAGGCAGAGGTTGGTATATGTTTCTTCAAGGAAATACTGCTTTCATTTCCCAGCWTTGATTTTTCTGTGGATTAAATCAGATTTTCAAAATCTAGTTTAAACAACAAAACATCAAATTTTAAATTACCTTTTAAAATTTTATTTCCAAAGATGTTTGGAGTAATTCTTTGGAGTGAACGMAATATTCTTGATATGTTTAAAGCTAAATATAAGTACCCATTTGTGACATTTACAAGTTTTTATTACTGTTTTTAAACAGCTCATTTTCTCCGGCTCAGCTTTTCGTTACAAGTTAAATATAAATGTAGACAAAACAAACATGAAGAGAATGACGTAAACAGAGCAGGACTATAAACAAAATGTCACCAGTTTGTAGGGCTGTAAATTGGCAAGAATTTGGTGATAGGACATATAGTTTACGATATATCCCGATACTGTAAGCAAGGCAATATATTGCCATTTTTTCTCCGAAGTCTAATTTATAAAAATGCATTATAAAGAGCACGAAATCTGATTAAATTCAGTATTTTTATTAAATCAGAAGAACACTGAATCAGATTTATTTTTCACATTTCTTCTTACGTCCATTAAGCCTCAATTAAAAATCAATACAATATCAAAAAATTTAATATCGCGATATATCGCAATACTGTTAGCAAGGCGATATATCGCCATTTTTTCTCCAAGAGTCTAATTTATAAAAAGTCAGTATTAAGAGCACGAAATCTGAATAAATTCAGTATTTTTATTAAATCAGAAGAACACTGAATCAGATTTATTTTTCAAATTTCTTCTTACGTCCATAAGCCTCAATTAAAAATCAATGCAGTATTGAAAAATTAAATATCGCAATATTTAATACTGATTTATTTGATTGAATTCTTACGCCCGACTGGTTTGGTATTTAATTGTTAGGTGAACTTTCGTCGACAGCAGACTGACATTTCGGAGTTTCTGAAGTCTCTGACCCGCTCTGATTGCACTAGGACAAAATGGCGTCCTTGTCCGTCAGCTCGCGCCTCAACAAGGCCGTGCGCCAGCAGTACATGAGCCTGCCTCAGGGGCAGAAGTGCCAGGTCACCTACATCTGGATCGACGGCACCGGAGAGGGGCTCCGCAACAAGACCAGGACTCTGGACATGGAGCCTCGCAGCATAGACGGTAACAAAAAACACTCATCGTTTGAAAAAAAGAAAAAAATTGTATAGGTCTTCTGGACGGGTTCTTCTCTAATGAAATGTTTCGTCTCTCCTCCAAGAGACTTCTTCAGTCTGAGAGTTTCAGGCAAAATTCAGGCTTTTAAGCCCTGCCTCCATGTGACTGATACTCACATCACATGGCTATAGTTGACACCTAATTAACACTTATTGTTAACAGGGGGTGGAGTGATGCTGGCAATAGCCGCGCTGTAGGAGGGGGACAACTGAAAACGGAGGCCTCCACCTCTGTTTAATGATGGACGGTCTTTCTTCACAAAAATGGCTTCTTATACTCCTCTCTCAAACCAACGTTCCTCTCTATCAAGAATGAGAACATCCTCATCTCTGAAAGAGTGACCGCTGGCCTGTAAATGAGTGAAAACTGCAGAGTTCTGGCCATTAGATGTAGCTTGTCTGTGTTGGGACATTCTTTTGAACAGTGGCTGCTTTGTTTCCCCGATGTATAACTGGTCGCAGTCCTCCTGGCACTTAACAGCATATACAACATTGCTCTGTTTGTGCCGGGGCACCGGATCTTTGGGGTGAACCAGCCTTTGCCGTAATGTGTTTTGGGGTTTGAAAGCCACTGGGACATGATGTTTAGAAAATAAACGTCTCAGTTTCTCCGAAACATACGGACATACGGTTTGGGTCTGGGTTTGGGGTCTTAATTTTCACCTGAAGGTTGCATGGATCAGGTGAAAATGAAGACCCCAAACCCAGACCCAAACCAGTGGTTATTCCGTATGTTGCGGGTGTTTCGGAGAAACTGAGACGTTTATTTTCTAAACATGATGTCCCAGTGGCTTTCAAACCCCAAAACACATTACGGCAAAGGCTGGTTCACCCCAAAGATCCGGTGCCCCGGCACAAACAGAGCAATGTTGTATATGCTGTTAAGTGCCAGGAGGACTGCGACCAGTTATACATCGGGGAAACAAAGCAGCCACTGTTCAAAAGAATGTCCCAACACAGACGAGCTACATCTAATGGCCAGAACTCTGCAGTTTTCACTCATTTACAGGCCAGCGGTCACTCTTTCAGAGATGAGGATGTTCTCATTCTTGATAGGGAGGAACGTTGGTTTGAGAGAGGAGTAAAAGAAGCCATTTTTGTGAAGAAAGACCGTCCATCATTAAACAGAGGTGGAGGCCTCCGTTTTCAGTTGTCCCACTCCTACAGCGCGGCTATTGCCAGTATCACTCCACCCCCTGTTAACAATAAGTGTTAATTAGGTGTCAACGATAGCCATGTGATGTGAGTATCAGTCACATGGAGGCAGGGCTTAAAAGCCTGAATTTTGCCTGAAACTCTCAGACTGAAGAAGTCTCTTGGAGGAGAGACGAAACGTTTCATTAGAGAAGAACCCGTCCAGAAGACCTATACAATTTTTTTCTTTTTGATTTTTTACCTGGATTACTGAGATGCATCAGGACAACTCATCGTTTGGTCGACGGTTTACAGACGTACCTCGACAGTTTGGTAAATTTGATGGGTTTTTTTCTGCACCGTCAGATATCCCCGAGTGGAACTTCGATGGGTCCAGCACCTCCCAGGCTGAAGGCTCCAACAGCGACATGTACCTGGTTCCAGTTCACATGTTCAGAGACCCGTTCACCCTTGACCCGAACAAACTCGTCCTCTGTGAGGTTCTCAAATACAACCGCCTACCTGCTGGTATGCTTGTCCTTTCTCTGTCAGTAAGGTCAGAGTAGTAAACATCCTCTGATGGGTTTCTTCTTTTCTGCTTTTTCAGAAACGAACCATCGGAACAGCTGCAAAGACGTGATGGAGAAGATTAAAGAGCACAGCTTGTGGTTTGGGATGGAGCAGGAGTACACGCTTCTAGGAATAGATGGATGTCCTTTCAGTTGGCCCACCAACGGATTCCCAGCTCCGCAGGGTGAACCTGATCTTTTATCTTCATCTTAAGTACAGATCACATTGATTTTTGTAGAAGAATTATTTTATATTCACAAACAAAGAGCATCTGAAGCCCATCACTCATTTTCAACCTATCAATGGTTTCCAGCTTCCTGGTCAAGATCACCAAATTAATGCTAACACACCTAAAACCATAAACTAACCATCTGCTTAATGGGTTTAACTATTTAAATAAAGTTTGAAAAGTAAAAATACAAACAAGTCTTGCCTAACGTTTGAAATAAAAAAACTGTTTTGAGCATAGTTTTGCTAATATGCTAGCAGCTAATAGTGAAACACGTGTTTTTGTTTGGCAGATCAGCTTCTTCACTAACTTTGAAAACCGTTAGCGGACCAATTAGCTTTTGCCAACTTTAAGTCAAGCTAAAACCAACAGGTTTGCGTCAGTCCTACCAGTCTTAAGCTCAAAAGACTTAAAGTGACTCAGTCTAGTGGATAGCATAGCTGTTAGCTTCTGCTTAGGGGTTTAGCATTAGCAAAGCAATATTTTTAGTTATCATAATAAGAGATAGTGAAGCTAGCATTTGTGGTTAACTGTGCCCACCACTTAAAAAACCTATATTCACATTTATTCTGGTATCTAGTTAGGAGCGCAAAGTGAAGCACTGCCTGAAGGATGTAACCATTTTCCATCATAGTGAAAATAAATTTACTTTAAAAATCTAATAAAATAAACTCTTATTATTATTTTTTGTTTAAATTGTGCTGTTTAGTCTAACTAGAAAAATGTAGAGACAACAACTGAAATAATGTAGCTTAAACCAAATCCCCATTTGTTGGTTTATGTAGTGCTAGCTTTAGCATTGTAGCGCAGCTAGCTGTGGAAAGAATCTAGAAAAATATCAGTTTGAAGCAATAATTCAGATCTTTTAAACTAGGTTTCTGTGGAAAGGTTATATTTTATCTAAATAACTTTTTAAGCACAAGTTTGTCAAAATATGGTTAACTTGTGACTACAAACTAATGGCTACTTGTTAAAAGGCCTGCTAAAAGTAGATTCATAATGTCTTGAAACAACTTTAACTTCAGAAATTTTATAGCAGTTCATGCAAAACCATATTTTGATAACCTGTATATTAATAATAGTTTGTATTACATACAGTAAATACTATCAACTATTGTGACTATGTTTAGGCGCAAACAGTAGCGGTTAGCTTTAGCATTTTTGAGCACCAGGGGCAATTCTGATGTCTTAAAACAACTTAAATATAAAAATTTTATAGCGGTTCATGCAAAGCTGTATATTGATTGTCTGGATATTAATAATAGTTTATATTGTCCTGATGCATCTCAGTAATCCAGGTAAAAAATCAAAAAGAAAAAAAATTGTATAGGTCTTCTGGATGGGTTTTTCTCTAATGAAACGTTTCGTCTCTCCTCCAAGAGACTTCTTCAGTCTGAGAGTTTCAGGCAAAATTCAGGCTTTTAAGCCCTGCCTCCATGTGACTGATACTCACATCACATGGCTATCGTTGACACCTAATTAACACTTATTGATAACAGGGGGTGGAGTGATACTGGCAATAGAAGCACTGTAGGAGGGGGACAACTGAAAACGGAGGCCTCCACCTCTGTTTAATGATGGACGGTCTTTCTTCACAAAAATGGCTTCTTTTACTCCTCTCTCAAACCAACGTTCCTCTCTATCAAGAATGAGAACCTCCTCATGTCTGAAAGAGTGACCGCTGGCCTGTAAATGAGTGAAAACTGCAGAGTTCTGGCCATTAGATGTAGCTCGTCTGTGTTGGGACATTCTTTTGAACAGTGGCTGCTTTGTTTCCCCGATGTATAACTGGTCGCAGTCCTCCTGGCACTTAACAGCATATACAACATTGCTCTGTTTATATGCTGTTAAGTGCCAGGAGGACTGCGACCAGTTATACATCGGGGAAACAAAGCAGCCACTGTTCAAAAGAATGTCCCAACACAGACGAGCTACATCTAATGGCCAGAACTCTGCAGTTTTCACTCATTTACAGGCCAGCGGTCACTCTTTCAGAGATGAGGATGTTCTCATTCTTGATAGAGAGGAACGTTGGTTTGAGAGGAGTTAAAGAAGACATTTTTGTGAAGAAAGACCGTCCATCATTAAACAGAGGTGGAGGCCTCCGTTTTCAGTTGTCCCCCTCCCACAGCGCTGCCATTGCCAGTATCACTCCACCCCCTGTTAACAATAAGTGTTAATTAGGTGTCAACAATAGCCATGTGATGTGAGTATCAGTCACATGGAGGCAGGGCTTAAAAGCCTGAATTTTGCCTGAAACTCTCAGACTGAAGAAGTCTCTTGGAGGAGAGACGAAACGTTTCATTAGAGAAGAACCCGTCCAGAAGACCTATACAATTTTTTTCTTTTTGATTAGTTTATATTACATATATCCATAAAATTTTTGGCAATTTTTAAACACAAATGGAAGCAGTTAGATTTAACATTTTTGAGCACCAGGGGCATCAAAATGTCACCAGTATTACTATGTAATTCAAACTTAATGACAATGTAAATGCTTATAAAACAGCTTTTTCATGAACTTGGAGATTATTGCGACTAAACTGGGTTGAAACTAGTCAGTCCACTTCAGCCACTTCATTTAACTTAGCCGTTAGCTCATCGATATTGATGCTGTCCATTTTTTTCCCTTTGTTTTTTAACATGGAACTTTGCCATATGCTTGGTAATTTACTTTTTTTTCCTGTAAATCGGTGACGTTAAGGTGGCGCTTAAAGTGGTCAAAGTTTTTTTATTCACCCATTTTTCTAAACGTATTGTTTTCCCTCCACATTTAGGTCCTTATTACTGCGGGGTGGGAGCAGACCACGCGTATGGACGTGATGTGGTGGAGTGCCATTACAAGGCCTGCCTCTACGCTGGAGTTAAAATCTACGGCACCAACGCAGAAGTCATGCCCTCTCAGGTAAGTTTTGACTACGACGTGCTGAAAACAAACCGTTTTGTTTTTTTGTTTCTCACGTTCGCGCTCGTTTTTTCACATCGTCAAACTTCAGTGGGAGTTCCAGGTGGGTCCCTGCGAAGGCATCGAGATGGGTGACCATCTGTGGGTGGCACGCTTCCTGTTGCATCGTGTGTGTGAGGATTTCGGCATAGTTGCAACCCTGGACCCCAAACCGATAAAAGGCAACTGGAACGGTGCCGGCTGCCACACAAATATCAGCACGAAGCAGATGAGGGAGGAAGGAGGACTCCAGTGAGTAAATGTTTATTACGGGAGTTCATGTTTAACCAATAAAAGACATTTATTACTTTCCTGTGGGCTTATTTCGTATTTTGTCGTGGTTTGATTTTCAGAATATCCAGAATATTATTTCTTTCTGGGTGCTGAAAATATATACACAAATAAATAAAAAACTAGGAGATTTGTACAATGGAAGAAGTGTTGAATTAAATGTATTTATAAAAGGTTTTAGAGCTCTCAATCCTTAAAGTTATTCTTCAGTCTTCATCTTTAAACACCCACAATTCTTTCGTCATGTCAAAATGGCAATTATTGAAATGCTGAAATTCAGCATTTGCATTAAAGTTTTATGATCTTTGTACTTTTACAATAGTTTTTTTTAATTTCCAATCTAACCGCTTTTGTATACCTTGTGTATTTTAGCCATTCGCATCAAAATGACTGGTTAAATCAGGAGGGAGTTGCTGTGTTTCTTGGTTTTTAGCAGGTTTCATGCTTTTCAACATATTTTACTTTATTTACAAATATTTTCCCCCATAGAATTATATCAAGATATTTCTAATTTATTCAAAAATGTTGGAGGGCGGTTCTTTATTGCTCTATTTTTGACTTCATTTATGTTCATATTATTTTTAGCTTTTAGTTAGCATTTTGTTACTTTAGTTTTCAGGTGCCCTTTTTACTACGTTTAGCTAAGTTTTTGATACTTTTAGTTGCCGTTTGGCTAGTTTTAGCTAAACTTTTTATACTTCTAAAGCTGTTTAGCTATTTTTAGCTTTGCAACAGCCTTTTACTTTTAGTTTTACAGCTAGCATTTTGCTAATTTTCGCTAAAGCGCTGTTACGTTTAGCTATTAGCCAACTTTATGAAACATTTACTGTTTGCTACTTTTAGCTTTTGGTTCACGTTTCATTACTTTTAGCTTTCAGCTGGGCTTTTGCTAATTTTATCTGAACTCTTGCTACCTTTTGCTGTTAGCTAACCTTTTTCTCGTTTGCTGCTATTAGCTCTAAATTAACCTTTTGTTACTTGTCATTTTTAGCTAGCCGTTCATTACTTTTAGCTAGTTTTCTGCTACTTTTTGCTGCTAGATTTAATTTTTTTAGGTGCTGTTTTGCTTTACTTTTGTTTTGCTACTTCTAGCTTTTAGTTTGCTTTTTGTTGCTTTGAGTTGGTGTTTTTTTTCCTTTTGGCAAGTATTTATGTAGCATTTAGCCACCTTTGCATTTTGCTCCTTTTTTAGCTAAGTTTTTCTCATTTTAGCTTTAGCTAATTTTCTGCCTTTTTAAGCTTTGACAATTCAGCTTTTTCAGCAAATGCTGAAGTGCTCAGCATTTCTGTTTGAGTCTTATTTTCTTGGTTGTGTTTTCTGTCCTATTAAACTGTTGTCAGGGAGTGAGAGACAAAGGTGTGTGGTTACCATGGCACTGGCAACAGCTTTTTTTACTCTTCTTACACAGTTTACAGTCTAAACATTTGATATTATGTAATCTTCAGATTATTTTCAGAATAAAAGTCTGGATTTTCTTGGTTTAACCGAAGCTAACGTGGCTAACGGTGTTTCCGTCTTACGGCAGGCACATCGAGAAAGCCATCGAGAGACTGAGCAAGAAACACAAAGAGCACATCCGCATGTACGACCCACGCGGCGGCGAGGACAACGTGAGGCGCCTGACGGGCCTCCACGAAACCTCCAGCATCGACGACTTCTCCGCCGGCGTGGCCAACAGAGGCGCCAGCATCCGCATCCCCCGGGAGGTGGGCAAGGATGGGAGGGGCTACTTCGAGGACCGCCGACCAGCGGCCAACTGCGACCCGTACGCCGTGACGAAGGCCATCGCGCAGACGTGTCTGCTTGACCCGGAAGAAGTCAGTTTGAAGAATTAACAGTTTACTTGGAGGCTCAAATGGTTCCGTTTTATTTTTTCAAAACCTCAAAATGAATTCTGTTGTCGTTTTAAGTCTTTTATTCTTGGATGAACGAGTCTTTTTCAAGTCTGGTTCAGGACTTCATTTTTGTTTGTAAAACGTAGCAGCGTGAGCAGATTTTTGTCTGCGAGCTTAACGAAGGTAAAAAATAAAAAGATTCACACAGACCAGGAGGCGCTGCTGTGAACAGAAGGACAGCAGTTTAGAGTGATGCAACTTTGCAAAACCAGGAAGTAAATATTTCTTTGTTTGTTGGTTTGTTTGTTTTTGTGTTCCAAAATAATTTTTAAATTATTACATCTTTTTTGAAAGAAAATAAAAATGAAATGATAAAAGTTTGCTCTCATGTCGTTAACAGGTTAGCTAAAGCTAAATGTAAAAAAACAGGCTAATTAAAATAAGTAGCAGGGTAGCGAAAAGTACCAAAAGCTTAGCTAGATGCTAAAAGCAACAGAACGGTTTGTAAAAACTAAATGCAGAAAACAAAAAGAAAAAAATTGTATAGGTCTTCTGGACGGGTTCTTCTCTAATGAAACGTTTCGTCTCTTCTCCAAGAGACTTCTTCAGTCTGAGAGTTTCAGGCAAAATTCAGGCTTTTAAGCACTGCCTCCATGTGACTGATACTCACATCACATGGCTATCGTTGACACCTAATTAACACTTATTGTTAACAGGGGGTGGAGTGATACTGGCAATGGCCGCGCTGTAGGAGGGGGACAACTGAAAACGGAGGCCTCCACCTCTGTTTAATGATGGACGGTCTTTCTTCACAAAAATGGCTTCTTTTACTCCTCTCTCAAACCAACGTTCCTCTCTATCAAGAATGAGAACATCCTCATCTCTGAAAGAGTGACCGCTGGCCTGTAAATGAGTGAAAACTGCAGAGTTCTGGCCATTAGATGTAGCTCGTCTGTGTTGGGACATTCTTTTGAACAGTGGCTGCTTTGTTTCCCCGATGTATAACTGGTCGCAGTCCTCCTGGCACTTAACAGCATATACAACATTGCTCTGTTTGTGCCGGGGCACCGGATCTTTGGGGTMAACCAGCCTTTGCCGTAATGTGTTTTGGGGTTTGAAAGCDACTGGGACATCATGTTTAGAAAATAAACGTCTCAGTTTCTCCGAAACACCCGCAACATACGGAATAACCACTGGTTTGGGTTTGGGGTCTAAATGCAGAAAAAGGCTAGCTTAAAACTAGTTAGCAAATGGCTAGCTAAAAGCTCAAAGCACTAGATCAGTTAATAAAATCTAAATATAGCAACAGACTCCCTAACAAAACAAAAACATATTTAAAATGATAGCTAAAGCAGCAAATAGTACAATGAAGCTAATAGTAATAAAATACGAACTTAAACATGAAATCAGCAAACTACAAAAGGGCTAAAAATAACAATTGTTCCTAAAAGCTAAATGTATCAAAGGTTAGCTTAAAACTACAACTAGCTGTTTGCGTTCCAAAATAAAGGGTAAATTATTACATCCCATTTTTTGAAAGGAAATAAAGATAAAATGATACAAATTTGATGTTTTTGTGAATGATTTAATGATGGCAAAACATGCCCATTGCATCAACCAACGCTGTGCTTGACAATTGGTTTGCTGCTGTGCATTATGGGTAAACTTAAATTGTGGTTCCCTCAGATGACACTTTCCCAACTTAGGTCATGTCGCCATGTCGTATAGGTTCGCTAAATGTAAAAGAAACTAATAAAAAAAGTAGTAGGATAGCTAAAAGTATCAAAAGCCTTGCTAGAAGCTAAAAGCAACAGAACAGTTCATAAAAACTAAATGCACATAAAGGCTAACTCAAAATTAAAACTAGCAATCGGCTAGCTAAAAGCTCAAAGTAACAGAGCAGTTAGTAAAATCTAAATGTAGCGACAGGCTACCCCCCCCAAAAAGTTAAAAAGCTAGCTAAAAGCAGCAAAGAGTACTGAAAAGCTAAATGCTAGCTTGAAGCTAAAATTAGCAACCTAGGAAAGGGCTAAAAATGACAGAACAGTTCCTAAAAGCTAAATGTATCAAAAGACTTGCTTTTAACTAAAGCTAGCAAAAGGCTAGCTAAAAGATCAAAATAACAGAACCGTTTTAAATGTAGCAACAGATTAGTTTAAAACAAAAAGTAGCAAACTGTTAGGAAAATAGCTAAAAGTAACAGAATAACTCATAAAACATGAATAGTTTGTAAAAGCTAAACTTAGCAAAAAGGCTACCAGCAAAAACTAGAATAAAGCTAAATATAATAAAGTAGCTACTAAAAACTAAATGTAGCAAAATGCRACCTAAATACTTAAAGTGATATAGTATTTATTGAAAGCTTGAGCTAGCAAAAGACATTTTGTTGAATCTTGCACTGATTTAATGACAGCAAAACGAGCTCATTGCATCAACCCTCCTCTCATCGCCTGCCGTGCATTATGGGTAAATTTCGATCACATCCATTCTGTCTTTCTCCRGCAACCCATCCAAACGAGCCGTGACCTTTGACCTGCCAACTGGGACCTCATTTCTCGATTGCACAGTCTGACCTTCAGGGTGAATTTGGTGTGGTAAACTGGCAGCTGTCTGAAATGTTTTCTTTCCCTCTGTGGAATATTATTCTTCAGACAGTTATGACCTTTGACCCCTCAGAGGCTGTTGCTGATGTCGTGTTAACACACTTCCTCTAAACGTACACTGGACGGCGCTGTTGAATCGTTCTGGCAGTCTGACTGATGGGGCCTAACAATCAGAATCCACTGAACATAAGGTTTGAGCTTAATTAAACCACATAAATACGCTGAGTCAGCTGGAAATGAATGAGTGAATGAGGTCATCCGGTCACGGCGCGCTGAGCGGCGTTTCTGACACTTCAGACCTGCTTCGCCTGCAGCTCTGCGGCGTCACCGCAACGCCGGCTGCAGRTTTCTGACACACGACAGAAAACGCAGAGGGACCAGATCGGATGACACAGGAGAGCAGATCTCCATGGATACGGGCGGTCGCTTGGCAACAGCGGTGTTTGTCTGTCGTCATGGAAACACGTCAGGATGATTAGAAGGCCCGATCAGAAAACAGAGAGGACTCCGTCTGTTCTCCTTTAAAAAGCAGAAAACTGAAGACGGAGAAACAGTGACAGCTGAAGTATGACAAATACCAGCTAAAAGTAGAAAAACACAGAAACTAAATGTAGAAAAATACTGGTGAAAAGGACAAACACACTAGTTTAAAACTAAAAAGTGACAAAAGACTAGCTAAAACTATTCAAAAGCTAACAAGACATTAAAGATAGCAATAGGCTAATTTAAAAGCTAAAAATAGCAAAACACTTGCTAGAAATTGAATTAAATAGTAGTGAAAATTAGAAAAACACTAGCTAAAAGTTGCAAAAGGCCAGATAAACAGTAGCTAGAAGCTAAAATTACAGAAATGTGTAGGTAAATGTAGCCAAAAACTAGTTCAAAGCTTAATTGACAAAAGACTAAAAACTATCAAAGGGTTAGCTGGATTTTAAAGACAGCAGTAGCATTTCTAACAGCTAAAAGTAGGAAAATGCATGCTACAAGCAGCAAAATACTAAATGCTAAAAGTAAAGTGCTAGTTCAAAAGAGCAAAACAATAACTAAAATATAAAATTATTAACAGCATCAGCAAAAAGCAGCATAAAAGTAGCATAAAGCAGTCAAATGTTAGCTAAACTCAAAAGGGTAGTTTATGGTAGCTAAAAGCTCAATTACAAAAAGTATAGCTGGAAGCTAAAAGCAGCAAATGTCAAACTAAATGTAAAAAGTAGCAAAATGATGAAGAAAAACAAAATAAAATAAACTGGCTAAATGCTTAAAGTAGTAAAACAACAGTTAATAGCTGAAAAGGCTAAAATTGTAGCAAAAAGCTAAGTAGAAAAGATGCAAAATTGTAACTAAAAGCTACAAGTACAATAATGCTGGCTTTAAAAATGTATCAAAAAGCTATAAAAAGAGACACTAAAGAAGAAAAGACCGTCTGAAAGTTGCRTAAGAGGAGCTGAAATTAGCCAAAGCAGAAGTAGAATAAGTGGATCAATAAAAGCAGGTAGGGCCTATGAAACATTAAAAACAACAAAGTTTTTAAAGGAACTGAAACTGTTTCATGTTTCTGTAAAAAATGTTTGGAAATTAAGTTTCATGTTTCAAAACATTATAAAATATACAAAAAAAGGGTTCAGATTTCATGCAATGAGCTGAACATTTTGATTTATGAGCACAAAGAAACAGGGCAGGCTTTTTTTATTGAACACAATTCACAACAACAAAAAAAATCCATACAGTACATAGTTCATATTACATTCATTTGATGCAATAATTAATAAAAAAAACAATGAAGTGAAGAACAATAAACCAGAAAAAATTAAAAGGTTACCAGGGGGTTAAAAAAAGTTAAAAAAAATCAATAACAGTGACAACAGCTTACAAAATTTGGTATTATTCATACAGTGTGACCATGCTGACAGTGTCCTAACAGCCTTTTGGTTCGTATAGTGTTTAATATTTCTTTTGTAAGTCTCAAAGTCCTTCAGAAACACAGAAAAAATGGGTCTTTTACCTGAGAATTTACATTTATGTCTGTAATACTTTGCAATAATTAAGAGTAAGTTAATTATAAAAACTTCTTTTTCAAATTCATCGTGATTTGCAAAGAAACTCCAGATAATGTGTTCATAAAGCAGTTGATGATCTTTATACAAGTGAGTTGTTATGAAATGGATAAAGTCCTTCCAGTAATTCTTAGTAAATGAACAATAACAAAAGAGGCGGTGCAGTTTCTGGCAGAGAGGTACAAAAAGAGCAACGCGTATCAATATCATTTTTATACCTGTTTAAGAAAAAATATTTTACAGTTTATTCATTCATTTAATTAAAAACAACTTAAAGTCAACATAATTAAAATACAACTCATAAAT
>NW_013952843.1:368765-373726 GCF_001266775.1 Austrofundulus limnaeus | reverse complement strand
ATTGTATGTTTTGTTTATTTTTTTAATGAAATAAATAAATGAATAAACAAATAAAAATAATAAAAACACAACTTTCCGCAGGGGGTGTCACTGTTTAGAGAAACCAAACTTTGGTTAGAAGAGCCTTTACTTTTCCGGGTGACGTCACGGCGTGTTGTTGGGCGGGGCTTGGCGGCAGCAGCAGGTGAGCGAGCAGCGCGAGCTGCTCGAGTCGGAGCGGAGAGAGTCATGGGGAAGCTGCAGGAATTTGACATCACTTTCACCAACAACAAGGTGGTTTACGGCCCGGGAGAGTCCATAAGCGGAACCGTGAGGATTCGAACCGGCAACCCGCTGCAGTACAAAGGTAAAAAACAAAGCGGTTCGGTTCTGTTCGGGCAACAGGAGGAGAGAAATAGAAAACAAGCGGTTTTGTTGCGTCTTCTTCCGCCTGCGGCGGCTGTGGCTCCAACATTAAACTTTCTCCTCGAGCTCTGAAACAAGATTTCAGCTCTGATACACGTCGATATTAGGCTCGGTTCTGGAGTCCACATGATTACGACCAGAACCGGTCGCTGGCCACATCCTTTCTCTGCTGTTGTTTGGTTTGGGTTAAACACATCCTGCTTCTTCAAACGGTGCTTCCCTCTTTAAACTCCCAGAACACTGAGCTCTCAGAGTTTGTGTTGTTGTTGACTGTCAGCTACTACCACACCAAAGTTTAGCTCAAAATCTGTTAGCTGGAGTTAGCCATCTTCAACTGTGACCTTTTTTTGTTCAAGTTTTCATAAAAACAAAAATTGCTTTGTTATGTGCTTAAACGGCTTGGCTGAAATCTGCCAATGAAGCTAAAACTGAGTTTTTAAAGCTAAAAGTCAGAAAGTTCAAAACACCAGCTAAAAAAAATTAGCAAGAGGTTAAAAGTATAAATTATGCTAATTTAAAAAGTGGTAGGGTAGCTAAAAGTATCAAAGGCTAGCTGGAAGCTAAAAGTAACTAAATTAATTCTAAAAGCTAAATGCAGCAAAAGACTAGCTTAAAAGAAAACGAGCAAAAAGCTTGGAAATGGGTGCAAGTAGCAAAATGAGTCCTAAAAGCTAAACACAGCAAGAGGCTAGCTCAAAACTAACATTTGCAAACAGATAGGAAAAACACTAAATGTAACAGAATAGTTGCTAAAAGCTAAATGTAAAAAAGGTTAGCTAAATTCAACAGAATGATACCCACAAGCTAAATGTATCTTAAAGGCTAGCTTGAATCACAAAACTAGCAAAATGCTTGGAAAAAGCTAAAAGTAACTGAAATGTTACAAAATGCTAAATTCAACAAAAGGCTAGCTAAAAGCTAAAAGAAACAGAACAATATCTACAAGCTAAATATATCTTAAAGGCTAGCTTAAAACACAAAACTAGTGAAATGCTTAGAAAAAGCTAAATGTAACAGATATGCTACTAAATGCTAAATTCAGCAAAAGGCTAGCTAAAAGCTAAAAGAAACAGAAKAATATCTACAAGCTAAATATATCTTAAAGGCTAGCTTAAAATACAAAAGTAGCAAAATGCTWAGAAAAAGCTAAAAGTAACAAACATTACTAAATGCTAAATTCAGCAAAAGGCTAGCTAAAAGCTAAAAGAAACAACAATATCTACAAGCTAAATATATCTTAAAGGCTAGTTTAAGACACAAAACTAGCAAAAATGCTTAGAAAAAGCTAAAAGTAACAGATATGCTACTAAATGCTAAATTCAGCAAAAGGCTAGCTAAAATCTAAAAGAAACAGAACAATATCTACAAGCTAAATGTAGCTTAAAAATCAGCTTAAAATGTAAAACTAGCAAATGCTAAACATAACCAAATAGTTCCTAAAAACTAAATGCAAGAAAAGACTAGTTTAAAACTAGCAAAATGTAATTAGTTTTTCTACATCTACCTTAAAATTAGCAAAATACTAACTAAATGCTAAAAGTAGCCGAATAGTTCCTAAAAACTAAAAGCAGCTGAAGGCTAGCTCAAAACTAGCAAAATACTAGCTGAAAGCTAAAAGTAACAGAACAGTTTGTAAAAGTTAAATGTAGCCACAGGCTAGCAAGAAAAGTAAAATGATCAAAAGGTTAGCTAAAAGCAGAAAAAAGTAACAAAAAGCTTTGCGTAATAAAGTAGTTCTAAAAGCTAAATTTAGCAAAAGGCTAACTAAATGTTTTGATCATTAATGAGTACAGTGTGTGGAAGTTGTTCAGTTTAAAAATGTACGGAACAACAAAAAACAGGGAAACAACTCTCAGCATAGAAAGAAACTGATTCTAAAGAAGACGAGAACTTTTCCCACAAACCTGACTCATTTTTCTGAGGTGTTTTTGAGAAACTTCTCTTTAAACACAGGAAGCTGAAATGTCTCTGCAGGATTCCACACGTTGAATCAGGCGAGGACAGATTTCAAAGAGATTACAGAGAAATGAAACAGAATAAATGCAACAGGTGCGGGCATGGAGTTTTACTCTCTCTGCTCGTTCTTCCTCTCAGCATCGAGGGACTTTACTGAGAAACCYAACCTACTTCCTGTCTTCTCCAGAGACAGTCAGCATCTGCCACAGCAGCCACTGAACGTGAGTTTAGTTTAGGTAATAACAGGTGGGCGTCAGGTGGACCAGCACCAGGTGTGACACCTGAGAACAGCTGAAAACCTGACCTCTTCTGAAGCACCACCTGCTTTCATTAATGTCCCTGTCAGACCTGACGATTCTGCCAGGTGACGTTAAAAACTGGCCCAGATATGAGAACAGTGCTGCACAAAACCCCCGAGTCATCTTTCACGCWATGAATGATGACTCAGCATTCATGTTGTTGTTTTTCCTTCTGAGTACTTTGTGTTATTTTAGCCAAATCCTAATGTCAGRTAATTCAGGAGGTGGGTCTTTTTGCTCCTGTTATTCTAGCTACCATTCTGATAATTTTAGCTTTTTTACTTTTACCATCCTTTTAGCTTTTAGCTTTTAGCAAGCCTTTTGATACTTTTGACTTGAAATTGCCGTTCTGATACTTTTAGATTTTAGCTACCATTCTGTAAGTTTTAGCTCATAGCAAGCCTTTTTATTATTTTAGTTTGAATCTACTATTCGGCTGCTTTTAGCTTTTAGCTTCCATCCTTTGACGTTTACATTCTAGCGAGCCTTTTGATGCTTTTAGTTTGAACCTACCATTCTGCTACGTTTAGCTTTTAGCTATCTTTAACTTTCATTTTCAAGCAAGCCTTTTGACCGTTAGCTTGAACCTACTMTTCTGCTTCTTTTAGCTACCATGTAGCACCTATTAGCTTCTAACAAGKKTTTTGCTACATTTAGCTTTAGCCTATTGGCATTTTTAGCTTTTAGATGCCATTCTGCAACTTGTAGCAAACCTTGTCCTATTTTTAGCTTGAACCTACCATTCTACTACTTTTAGCATTTAGCTACTAACCTTTGACTTTTAGCTTCTACTAGCAAGCCTTTTGATGCTTTTAGCTATAACCTAATGTTCTGCTACTTATAACTTTTAGRTACCATTCTGCAACCTTTAGCTTCTAGCAAGCCTTTTGCTTKTTTTATTTTGAACCTACTGTTCTGCTACTTTTAACTTTTAGCTACTATCCTTTGACTTTTAGCTTTTAGTAAGCCTTTTGCTYCTTTAGCGTGYWTCTACCATTCTACTACTTTTAGCTTGTAACTGCTATCCTTTGACTTTTAGCTTCTAGCAAGGCTTTCAATATTTTTTAGCTCGAACCTACCATTCTGCAACTTTTAGCTTCTAGCAAGCATTTTGATGCTGTTAGCTTTACACTAATGCTCTGCAAGTTTTAGATTCTAGTGAGTTTTTGTTATATTTTCTAGCCTTTTAAATATTTGTAGCTACAGCTTTGCTACTCTAAGTTAGCTTTTTGTTATTTTGAACTTTGAGCTAGCCAATTGCTACCTTTAACAGTTACATACAATGCTGTTGCTTTTAGCTTTTGGTGAGCCTTAGGCTTCTTTTAGCTAACACTTTTGGTACTTTTATGTTGTAGCTCAAGTTTATCTGTTCTAGCTAGCATTTAGAAATTATTTGTCTTTGTAGCTGTARTTCTTTTGCTGCTTTAAATCAGTTGGTGTTGTTAATTTTTGCTTCAGTTCTCAGCATAAAGCCTTTTCTGACAGAAATGTGCAGAAATATTCATTAAATTTGGYAAAAACTTTATTTTCTTCAGAATATTATAATTTTATTGAGATCAGGACTTTAAACATGAAATGAAAGTTTTGCTTMGTGTGTTTCTGAGCTGATCAGTAACTCAGACTCTTACATGTGATCATCATGAATCTGTTATCGATGAGTTAAAGAGCCGTACGGTAAAATAAATACAGACTGATATTAATAAGAAGAAGCTCTTTGTGAAGTGCTGAGGCCTCGCTCTCAGCCTCTCTGTATTATTGATGAWGGAGACCATTAGACAGCGTTTCTGTTGTTTTTGTTTTTTTGTAAAACCATCATGAAAGCAGAGCGGTGAGCGTCTGAGAGACCGAGAACAAGACACGTTATTTACACATGATGCTGAACATGGACCACGACCCAGCCGTGGGCCGCTCTTTCTTTAGCGCATTAAAAACCTCACCAAAGATTTGTTTTGTTTTCCTGGGCAGGGAGGAAGTAATAAACTACGGAGTGTGGTTCCCATCATGGAAAGGTGCAGCTGGTCGTCAGAATATTTACAACARGTTGTGTAACAAAGTACGGTCTCATGTTTCCCAGGTAGCTCAGAAAGCATCAATAAAAACGAGGAAGTACCATGAAGTACCATAGGTTCCAGTTTTTAATCCTTTCAAAATAAACTGCTGGCAGAAAAACGCTGAGATGCCACAAGTTGTTTGTTTTTTATTTATTTACTTTAGGGATTTGGGCTGGGTGTACTGTCACATGTTGGCCTGAATGTTWTTTCTTTATTTTACTAAAGGTTGTTTTTCACTTGTCAAAAAGCT
>NW_013952843.1:361934-365400 GCF_001266775.1 Austrofundulus limnaeus | reverse complement strand
ACACACACACACACACACACACACAAACAGGAAGACCTGTTGGTTGTTGATCACATGGTGCACAGAATTTATTACAAAAGTCTTCTGCAGAATTTACAGTCAACCAGTTACTCATCTTTTCATTCATTMAGTCTGAATCATTTTACTTTGGATTCTTTTTTTATTTTTTATTTTTCTCAGTGGTGTGTTTTCTAGTCCTGGATAAGTCCTCGCTTTTTCAAAAACGTAGCAAAAACAACCTTTTTCTCCTGTAAAGCTTAACAGAAATGTGACCTGTTTGAAACAACAAAACCATCAACACTTTAAACCCTAATCACGCTAATTTAARCTGAATTTGTTGGTGCATTTTCCTGTTTTCCTGTTTGTTTATGATCCCAGCAGTAATTCATTTTACCACACCCTCGTTGTGCTCCTCTTTCTCTCTCTGCTGTGGTTCTCTCTCCCTGAAACCGTCGTCTGCCCTCATTGCTGCTGAGTCACATGACGACAGCGAGGAGGATCTGAGAGGAGCCGTGTTCATTCAGACACGTCTGAACCTGACCTGAAAGTGTCCGCCACCTCAAGCTAATGTTGGCGMTAAATAAAGCTACTGAACATTTTATACAGATGTTTATTTAATGTAAATACAGGGAACACTTCCTGTTTGATGAACACACTGTAACGTGATCTGATGCAGAACAAAACAAACATTTACTTTAGTTTGTGGTTGGCCTAAAAACAGCTGAATGCTGACTCAGCATTCAGCTAAAACCAACATGAGCTGAAACCATTGCGAGACGATTTGAAACTGTTACAGGATGAGCTGAAACCTGTACCAGACAAGCTGAAATGGGTACAACATGAGCTGAAATAGGGACAACACAAGCTATAACTGGGACAACGTGAGCTAAAATTGATATAGCACACGCTGAAACAGGTACCAGACAATCTCAAACTTTTACAAGACGAGCCGAAACTAGTACAAGATGAGCTAATACAGGTCCAACATAAACTAAAATGGGTACAACATGAGCTGAAATCTGAACAACACAAGCTATAACTGCCATAAGACGAGCCGAAACCAGTACAAGATGAGCTGAAAGAGCTAAAACAAGTCCCACACCAGCTGAAACTGTTACAAGACAAGCTATAAATGGGACTACAACACAAYCTGAAATGGGTCCAACGTGAGCTGAAACAGGAGTAACACAAGCTAAAATGGATATAGCACAAGCTGGAAGCTTTATAAGACGAGCTGAAACTGTTACAGAGCTAATAATGGTACCAGAAAATCTGAAACCGGTCCAACACAAGTTAACATGGGTCCAACACAAGCTAAATGGGTACAAGACYAGTTAAAACAAGGACAACACAAGCTATAACTGGGGCAACATGAGCTAAAATTAATAGAGCATGAAACAGCTACCAGACAAGCTCAAACCAGTACAAGATGAGCTCAAACCAGTACAAGCCAAGCTGAAACGGGTCTAACACAAGCTAAAATGGGTCTAATATAAGCTAAAATGGGTCCAATACAAGCTAAAATGGGTCCAATACAAGCTAAAATGGGTCCAATACAAGCTAAAATGGGTCTGATACAAGCTGAAATAGGTACAAGACGAGTTGAAACAAGGACAACACAAGCTATAACTGTTACTAAACAGATGCCAGTACAAGACGATCTGAAACCGATACAACACAAGCTAAAATGGGTCCAACATGAGCTAAAATGASTACAAGACAAGTTAAAACAAGCTCAACACAAGCAAAAACTGCTTCAAGACGAGCTGAAATCATTACAAGAAGAGCTGAAACGGATACAAAGAGCTGAGAAAGCTAAAGCAGGTGCAACAAAAGCTAGAACCTGTACAAAACGAGTTGAAGCCATTCAACGATGAACACGAGCTAAAATGGGTACTGCCCGATCCGTCCCAGTAGCACGATCCGTACTGTCAGCTCATTTGCTCATGCGTTAAATGATAGACTTCTGGAATGTGCTGGATTTAGGAATAYAAATGCTGAAAATAATTATTTCTATACTTACCGTAATTTTTTCCTGGAATAAAAATCCTCAGCTGTTGCGAACGTTGCCTTTTCTATGAAGCATTGCAGGTGATGAATTCTGTCATCAGTTTAGCAAAGTGCTACATGCTAAAAACCATGTTTCTGGGACAGTACGGATCGGGCAGCCACAGGTACAAGACGAGCTGAAACTGTAACAATGTGAGCTAAAACCGTTAAACAATTAGCTGAAACCGCTAACTACAAACTGATACCGGACAAGCTCAAACTGGTGCAACATGAGCTAAATAGCAGTAAATAAAAGCTAAAGATCATAAAGGTGTTTCTAAAACCAGCTGACACTAAAACCTCACACCATTATTTGCTCAGCTGTGTTTTCTCTTGATTCTTAATAACTTAATTTCAGGTTTTATTTTCTGGTTACATTGTAAATATGTTTTTCTTTTGTTTGTTTTGCTCTTTGAAGCCGTCTTTCCATGAAGGATCTGACTGAACAGGTTTTAATCCTCCTGATTTCGGCTTCTTTTGTTCTCGAGGAGGAATGTGGGACACGATTACACGGGTGGTGGGTGGGGGGTAACGGCGTCTCTGAGGCCCTTCGGCGTGGGCGGGAGGCGTCAGTCCACACGTGTTTGATTAGTCTTTGATTAACTACGTGTGACCTTCGACCTCCGTGGGCAGCGCRCTGTCTGACACCACAGCTGGTTGTTCAGACCTAACGTAACGGCGTTCACTCCCTTTCCCGTCTGTCGTTCTGCAAAATTAAAGGGAGGTTTGTGACGTTTGCTCACTTCCTGTTTGGCAGAATAGTTMTTCCTTTGGTCAGAGCAGCAGGTAAAACTGAAACTATAAAACACACCTGTTGGTAGATAAGAGGTTCATGTCATTACGCTAAAAACAGGTAATTTAGGTTAAAAAATACCTGATTGTCAATCAGGAAATAAAGCTTTTCTGCTAAACATCAAATGATGCTGCACCATAATGTTAGTGTTAACTGTGTTCGTTAGCAAAATATCTGATTTTAATAAAACATTTGGAAATAATCACAGAATTTACAACTACAACCGGTTACCTTTGGAGCCAGCTTGACTCAAGATGGCCAACTAACCTGATGGAGCACAAAAATGGCTACAACTCGACACGATTTGTAGATATTTAGCCAAAATGTGGTGTGACTGTAGCTGAGAATTATTCACATGTACTCTTTTTTTTTGCTTCCTTTTGGTGCCCATGTTTTGGCTCCTTTTTTGTTTTTGGGACAAAACTTTTTGTTCTTTGTGGTTCCATTTGGCCTGTAACTGAAAATATGGATGGAGGACAACAGAGCTGCTTCATGGAAGAAGAACCTCAGCTTAGCCTGTTAGCTTTAGGACCGGCGCTATATTGCCTTATATGTATTAGCTCAGCGCTAGCGCGACAAATAAGCTAAACTGAGGTCCTTTATCCATATTTTCAGTTACAGGCT
>NW_013952843.1:358840-361158 GCF_001266775.1 Austrofundulus limnaeus | reverse complement strand
CTTTATTTTACCGCTAAAATATATGTTTATTAAATAAAGTCTAATGTTACAACTAATCAGGGATTCATTTAAAAAATCTGAATTGTTCGATACAAGTGTATATTGGACCTAAAGCACTGTATTGAACGGTTCAATACGGGTACATGTATTGTTGCTCCCCTAATATATAATTAGACGTTTTCATGTCAAAAACAGCAACTTTTAGTAGAATACAGAAGTAGGGTGACAGTCTGAGATCTGTTCAAACAACGAGATGTGGAGTTTATTTGTCATAACTGGTAATGAGGGAGCAGATACAGATTATACGTCTGCTGGTTTCATTATGTAAATTCATGAAGGATAAGCCTCTTTGTATGCTTCCAACAGATTTATTCACGTTCRCTCAGCTGCTCTGGAAGCAGCTCAGACTGTCAGGTTTGCGTTTGTTCTCTAACCGAGGGCACGTCTGAGCGAACAGAGGAGGCTCTGTCTGCCTGCGGGGGATTCCCTTACAGTTAGAGGTTATAGATCAGAGGATCAGGTGGCTCCGCTGGACGTCTCGCTGAGAGCTACTGGATGCTGGAAAAGTGAGAGGGACTAAATGTTCAAAGTGCTTTAAGATTTAATGAAGGCTGTAAGAGTGGCATCAGATTWCTCGGCTTACGATACCAGGCCAAAATATGAGTAAAAATAGTAATTTTCAGACTTTATTTCCAGTTTCAGAGCATCTTTCTTTTGCAGCATAGCCCCTGGAATATCTAGTTTTTCAAAGTGCCGTTGCATCCTTAAACAAATTTGTTTCCATGTTTTCTGGAGCCCGGAGTTGTCATCCGTCATTACCCTGGAATGCGTTGAGTGTTTTAGTTCATGTTGATGAATCCRGACCCACTGTGGGTTCAAATCAGACACGAGTCAACCTTCTTTTGTCTGAGATTCTTCCTCAGCCGTCTTTGTGAYACAAGAAAGAGGACTCTCAGACCAACTTCCCCTCCTGGTTCTCAGGAAACCGGCTGATTGTTTCCATGTTTAGTGCTGACACGTTGAACTGGAAGCTCGCTGGGGTTTTACTCACAGCCTGGGAAATTCTTGGCTTTTCTCTTTTTTTTTTTTTTTTACAAACGTGACGTCTACGTGAAATTGTGTTTTTTGTTTTGAATACTTGAGGGCAGAGCCAACAATGCTGCCGTCTTTTATCGCTCATCAATAGAAGAGGCAACAGGTCCAGGAGAGAAACCTAGACCTCCCTCTCTACAGAGACACTCTCCAGTTCCTCCCGGGGGATCCCAAGGCGTTCCCATAGATGACTGTTTTGGCTCRAAACAAGTTACTCTGTATTCTGCAAATCGTCAAACTATCTTCTTCATTTTAACAGTTGTGTTATTTCTTATCATTTACTTTGCTGCTCAGAACGGACAGATTGACTGAGAGCATCGTGGATTCTGGTCTGAGATTTGTTCCTACCATTTGCCAGAGGGGGAGTTTGCTGTAGCCGATGTTGTTGCCTCGGTACGCATTTTCTGGCTTTCCTCATGCTCCGGTTTATTGTGTTGTTTCAGGTGATTAAACAAGTTCATAGGCTGTGTCATTTCATGGGCCACACACAAGATTTTTTTTATTATTACAACTATAAAGTGATAATATTACGAGACTAAAAAGTCATAATCTTATATAAGTGTCCATTTTCCATTCCTCATTTCCTCATTTTCTCCACACCTGCTGTGTACAGCCATGTGTCTGTGTTTATAAAGTAGTCCATGATGATTGGGTCACTGTTAGATTAATATGCTTTTCATCCAAACTGACGTCACTCCCCCCGTACCGAGCACTGTCCTAATTCAAAGACTCCTCCTCATGCGGCCGACAAACTCTCAAAATCCGAGGATGCATCTGTGGATCCTCACCAGCCGAGGATATCCCAGGATTCAATGCGCGGGCAGCAAAATAAACAGAGAAATGAAAACGGTGGAGTTTTTATTTTTTTAACGAGTCGGCTCAGTTTGGACATTCACCACGGACCGAAGGATTTGTTTTTAAAAGTAAGTTTAGCAACTTCGCTGATGAAATTTATGCTGCATTAAGATGCTAAATAAAAAAATGCAACTACATGTTACGAGAATAACTTAATATTATGAGAATAAAATCATAATATTACGAGATTAAAGTCCTATTACGAGTAAAAGATCATAATATTCTAGTCTTCACATGAAAAAGCATGTAGTTGTTACTGCATTAAAGGCACAGTGTGTAAGATTTTGTTAATTCTTTTAGCCGAAATTGAGATAATCGCTAATGACAATAATAAAAAACATGTATAATCATTGCAGACAAAGACCTTGTTT
>NW_013952843.1:355277-358081 GCF_001266775.1 Austrofundulus limnaeus | reverse complement strand
ACTTTATTCTCATAGTATTATCACTTTATTGTCGTAATAATAAAAAAATCTTGTTGTGTTGCCTTAATACTCCGTTGTACTGGAGCTAAACCCGAATTATTAAGGTTTTTTTTTTTTACGTGTAACATTTTAACTGTGGGTCAGCCATAGTGTTAGCTCCGTGCCTGACTTGTATAATCCCTAATCACCGAGTGCCAAATTAATCAAAGGTTTTTATGATGATTATAGCACACATCTGAACTATCTGGGTCTGCCTGGAGCCTCTTCCCAATGGGGCGTGCCCAGAAAACCGAGGCTATGAACCACCTCAACCGACTCCTTTTGATGCAGAGGACCTGATGGCTAGYTAGATGTGCTGATTGGGTTTTCCAKTGCAGCCAGTGACGAACTCTAGCTGACATCAGAGAGCTCATCAYTGTGATAAAACCCTTCTTTCTCTCGGCCCACGCAGTCCTGATCGGTGCCGTCTAATGAGTAGTAGCGCTACGATCACCGCCTCCCACAGACGCTCTCACTGAGCCGTGGAGGAGACCTGGACCCACTCCAGGGTTGAACCAGATCCCAGCAGCTGCTGAGTCAGAACACGTTCAGACGCTACGAGGGCTTCTGTAGTGAAATAAAACACGAAAACAGATCGAACGAAACTCTTACGCTGAAGCAGATTTCATGTTTTTAAACAAACCGAAGAGATCTTCGTGCAATTTTATTAGGAAAGTTAATGTAAATAAAGTTAAATATTTGGAAAACTATTTAAAGATGCCCAAACCAAAAATCACAGCACCTATCTCCTGAACGTTTTCGGATATAAACGGTTAAAATAGCACAAAATTTGTAGAATTAGACACAAAAAACATCAAAACAGGAAGATATTCACAGTGATTCAGTGATTTACTTTAAAAACAGTCAACAGTGCATCAGTAGCTTTGAAAATCCACCCAGTAAATTATTAATATATTTTTAATAAAACTCCACTGATTAAAAAACAATATTTATTCCTTTGTCTCATATTATCAGCGTTATAAAAAGAGTTGTAACCGTTCTGTTGAACAGACTTGTGAAAGGAATGTGTGCGTTTTTTTTTCATCCCATGAGAAGCTTTTATCTGCAGCTGAAGTGTTTCTGAACCTTCATTTCAAGGAGGAAGCGATGCTCTCAGAGGAAGTAGACATTAACTGAATTTACCTCGTCTGAGGCTCTAATTCTGCAAAAATTATCACCAGTTTTACAGCTGAGGAAATTCAAGATTAAAGGGTTATATTTTTAAATTGTAACTTCCTGGTAACTTTTAGAAATTACAAACTTTTGATTGAGAGAGGCTAGTTTAGGTTTTTAATTAACATTTTTTTACTTACCTACTTACTTTTCTGATCTACCCAATTTTTTACCATTTTTCTTACTTAACTACCTACTTACTTATTTATCTACCTACCTATTTACCTACCTATTTATTTACTTATTTATGTACTCTCATTTGTTGTTACTTATCGACATACCTACCTATTTATTTCTCTACCTACTTACTTAATTATTTACCTATCTATATGTTTAATTATTTACTTACCTACTTANTGAACATGTTTTGAGTATCAGGAACACGCCCAACGCTTCAAGTTGGATGCTTGTGCTCTTTCAGATCAGACGCGTTCGGAGTGAACGTAGACATGCGTCATGCGTGTCGGGAAGGGCCTCTTGTTTTTTTTTCCTCTGTCAGTCTCTGTTTAATGGCGGATGAAATAAAGAAAGTGGCTTTGCTTTATGTACTGAGAGCAAGTGAACGTCGCGTCGCACTCACCAGAAAATTAATTCACCAGATAATTCAGAGGCGGTCTGAGTGTGGTGAGTTTCACCACTCCAGGAGCTGCGAGCTGACGAGGCTCACTTCCAGAACAATTTTTGTCCCGAGCCCAGTTTGACGATCCACTGACCCGCATCGGTACTGACATCTCCTGCCAGAACACCAACTACAGACGGTTGATTTCAACTAAAGAGCTCCGTCTGTTTCAGGTTAGTGGGCAACATTCTGGAAACCGTGACATGGAAAAATGCTACGTCCCAGAGCAGAGTCTCTCTGGCTGTGTCCAAAATGGCGGGACGGGTCCTCCGAAGGCCGAATTCGTCGGCCGCATACGTCACAGTGCCGCGACGAAGGACGTCCAAAACCGAAGACTCCTCCGATGTGGCCGACAAATACGTCCTTCCTTTGGCCCGAATCGAAGGACAGGTCTGATGGATCCTTCCCGGCCCAGCATATCCCATAATGCATTGCGGCCCGACCGGAGATTTTTTTTTATGCTAGTAATGGTGGACGAAACGAGAGAAAAGAATACATTTTAAATAAAAATATGGTGATATAAAAATTTTAAAAAATTAGCGGTTGTAATTCTAATGCTTTTATCATTTGTATGGACATGTTTTTACATATTATTTTTTTTGTCATAAAAACGCGAAATAAACATGAACCTACAGTGGGTCAGTTAGTTCTTCAAATGTTACCTTTAAGTTAATTTTATAGTTTTGTGATATTAATAATGCTAATATATCGATTTTTTTCTAGTTTTGATTTAAGTTTGCTTGTTTAGCGTCGTCACAGTTGCTAGGTGACAAGACGCAAGGACGGGACGCTAGACCGTCCAAATTCACAACCTCTTTTTTTCCGGTCTTCCCGGTCTACCAAGGACCCGGCCCACATCGACAGGGTAGTCTGGGTCCTTGGCTCTTGGACAACTCTTCTGATAATTCTTTTCACTCCTCTGTCAGAAATCTTGTGAGGAGCACCTGGTCGTGGTCGGTTTATGGTGAAATGA
>NW_013952843.1:353270-354458 GCF_001266775.1 Austrofundulus limnaeus | reverse complement strand
GTGATCCACAGTGTCAAACGCTTAAGTGAAGTCCAATAAAACCAGTACAGTGTCGTTTCCTGAGTCAGCTGCCATCAACAAGTCACTTGAAACCTTTAATAAAGCTGTTTCTGTAGAGYGCAATTTGCGAAATCCAGACTGAAAAATGTCCATAATGTCATTTTCCTCCAAACAGCAAAGCCTGAGCTCCTGTAGCTGTAAACTCCCTCTGAAAACCAGAGGAATGGAAAACGTCGAGCCAGTCTCTAACGAGGCGAGACACGTTGCTGTCTGGAAGAATTTAATTGGGCCGCCGGCTCCTCCGGGGAATTAATCAGCTCGTTGGCTCGAGGTGCCCAGAGGGCGACAGGGACCCGCTTACTAATCAAACCTCGTGTTTCGTAATGACGCTCGCAACAATTCATTTAGGAGCAAAATGTGAAAATGAGCTGTTAAATACAGAGAATTAAAGTTGATCAGATGGATAGAATGAGAAAGTTTTCGTAGATGTTTGGAAATAGGTTTTTCCCTCTGTGTTTTTAAATATCTCATGAACCAGTCACTGGATTTTAATGAAACTACATCCTGTTCAATATGGCCGCCTTACAAATTCAAAAGTGTCTACAAGTCATCAGATTTTATAGATCCTGAACTAAAGTTTGAGGTGGTAGAAGTGGAGGATGATCCAGAACACAGACCCTGATCAYACTAGATCTGTTAATTACTTACTTGAGTCAGCCGTGTCTGTCTGTTAGCAAAATAACTGACAAACCAGTGGACCCATCACTACTAACCGAGGGTTAAACCATGAAGTGGAGAATCAGGCAGCTTTTGAAAACAACTGCATTTTGTCAAAATAAATTAAAAAATATATTATTTATGGATTGTTTAAATGAAATATCAGAATTAAAATCTTAAAGAATTATTTAAAGCTTTTATTTTTAAACAAAAAACTTGATTTTGAGCCAAAAAAAGCCTTAATTATTGTTGAATAACCTGTGACCTAGCAAAGCTTTTTTTGTTTCCAGGTGATTAATCCTAATCTTTGAGGTTTATTCTTTAAAACGACATAAAAACTCCTCCTTAGAATAAAAAATAGGATTGAAATTGATGGTTTATCCTGATTTGAAATACAAATTAAGGCAAATCTCTGGAGCAGCTCATTAGGAAGATCAGATGTATGAAAACGTAGAGCAGTGTACTTTTTAC
>NW_013952843.1:350190-351626 GCF_001266775.1 Austrofundulus limnaeus | reverse complement strand
TGTGTATGGATCAATACACACTACTGTATGTATGGATCAATACACACTTTATATGGAACAACACACCCTGGTTATGGAACAATATGGCTTTTTATAATTTATTTTATCAACTTGTCTTGTGAATCTGCTCTGTGCTGAAGGATCAGTGGATCTGTGTTCGACTACTCCACCTAGGCTTCACTGTAGAGCACAGATCCACTCAGAGACTTGCTGTTTCAGCAACATTTACTTAAAAAACTGGACTCTTGGTGTTAAACAAATGTTCAGAATTGATTTCAACAAATTACAAGTTCAGAAGGGCGTGGTTATTTTTATTTTTTGTAGGGTAACTTTTCTGTATCGCTGCACCCCGACTTTAAACCCCATCATTTTTTTATCCATTTTAATCGTCCCGTCAGGTTTTTGCTCCTTCCTGTTAGAGATTGTTCAGATCTTTTGAAAAAGGATAAATTGTGGCACAAATAGTAGCTGAGTTGGTTTTTAAGTCATTGCTGAACAAACGTCAAAGATAAACAGACATCTGGTTCTGGTTCTGCTGGAGGTTTCTTCCTGTTCAAAGGGAGATTTTCCTCTCCACTGTCACCACTGTGCTGCTCAGGATGGGAGACTGTGATGAAGTGATTCAGCACAACCTGCTGCCCTGAGACGACTTGTTTTGACTTATAAAAAAAACTGAATTGAATAAATCCCCCCACCTGACGATGTTTTGGTGCATCCTGTCRCTTGTGTTCGTCTCCTTCAGCCGCCGTCCCCACGTCTTTCGAAGGACCCTTCGGGAAGATCGTTTACCGCGTGAAGGCGGCCATCGACACGCCTCGCTTCTCTAAGGACTACAAATCCCAGAGGCTCTTCTACATCCTCAACGCGCTCAACCTCAACGAGGTTCCCGACATCGAGGTGAGACTTTTTATTTCCCGTCAGAGGTTTGGGTCCGCCCAGCAGGTTTAACTGTCAGTCTGGGTTTGTTTCAGAATGAGAGTTATGCAGTGACCACTAAGAAGTTCAGCTACCTCCTGGTGAAGACTGGAACCCTGATGCTGAAAACACGCTGCGACATGAAGGGTTACGTCCCGGGCCAGGTCATCAAGTTGGCCACGGAGATCCACAACAAGTCCGGCAAAGACACGGGATACGTCCTGGCCAGTCTCATACAGGTCAGTAAATAATGCTTTCGAGTCTTTTAAGGTTTTTAAAAAAGGAAAGCTTCACGGTCAGTCATGACGTGCCTGRTAATTTAATTTGGAACCAAGTCCAGGTCTGGTTACTGCCGGACCTGTACAGTCGAGAAGTCTCTTTTTTTTTTTAAAGCTGAATATATATACAGTGGTTTGCAAAAGTTTTCATACCCCTTGAACTTTTCCATATTTTGTCACATTACAACCACAAACATAAATATATTTCACTGGAATTTAATGTGAAAGACCAACACAAAGTGG
>NW_013952843.1:348782-350015 GCF_001266775.1 Austrofundulus limnaeus | reverse complement strand
AAATAAAAATAATCAATAAAATAAAAGGAAGCAGAGATCAGAAAAAACTTGTTTTCCTCTAAAATAAATACAAATAAAAGTGTTTTAGACTCAAACTTTGAAACAAAACTAACATCAGATCCGTTGTTTGAACAGTTTTTCGATACAAACAACTTAATATATTTACAGTAAACTAGCTTTAATCGTACATCATCTGTTTGACAAAACAGATATAAATCTGTTGATCGTCGGCGTGAGATGATCTTTTTTTAACGCTCTGACGTGTTATTGATGTTCAACACTAACCGGTGTAACCAAGTCACAAGTGAAGACTTCTCTTCAAAATGATGTTTATCTGTTGACGAGTGCTGAAAGGAAAACCACCGCCGTCTGGTACTGAAACCAGCTCAGACTGGAACCATAAACCCYCCTTATAACCGAGTTTTATTTCTTACAGGAATCCTCCCACCAGGTGAACACAGCTTCCCATTCCAGTTTCTGCTTCCAAGTGAGTTAACGTCTTTACCTGTATCTGTTTTCCCACAGTTTTTTTTTWAATCTGAGCTGACGTCGATGAGAAAAGCACGCAGGCGATAACCTCTGTGTTCACCTCAGAGASTTTTTATCTCTAATAGGAATTAGTCACTCGTCTGGAACAGCAGACAGGTGTGGAAGAACAGCTTTTAGTTAACGTTTAACCATCAGAGGCACGACTTTTACATCTGAAACCAGCGCCAAAACTTTCTCACATACGCTTTTAACGACGTCAGCGACGTTCAACATTCTTTTTTTAAATTTTTATCTTGCCTTGGTGGGCTGAAGCTCAGGGAGAGTTCAGTTTATTTTTAGCCCTCTTTATCCTGTCACTGTTTAACTGTTCTTCATGCCTCCCTGGTCCTGCCCTCCTCACAAGACCTGCAGTCATCACATCATCMAGGCACATCTCGAGTCGTCTACTGCCCCCTGCTGGCACAGAAACCACTCAGGACTCARGAAAAACCTGATCAGTTTGAGTTTTATCTGCAGGATTATTAATCCACCTGCAGCAAATTGACTTTGAGGGTCACTTCCTGYTCCGGTCGGCACTCGTACCCCTTTAAACTCGAGGTGCAACAATACATGCATCTGTATGGAACAGTTCAATACACACTGTGTATGGATCAGTACACACTGTGTATGGATCAATACACACTGTGTATGGATCAGTACACACTGTGTATGGATCAATACACACTGTGTATGGATCAGTACACA
>NW_013952843.1:338920-341360 GCF_001266775.1 Austrofundulus limnaeus | reverse complement strand
GTCCTGAAGGAGAACGTACGGTTCTAGTTTGGTTTGTAGATTAAAATCATTAAAGTCAGATTATTTTTGTTTGATGTTGACTTCTCTTTGATCTGAAATGTTTCAATGTGACATAAACAGGTTTATTTTGTTTCCTGGACAGAAAGTGACCTACAGGACCAAGCGGCCGGTCTTTGACCTGAGGGCCATCGCGGAGGTGGAGGGAGCCGGAGTGAAGGCCGGGAAGCACGCAGAGTGGAGGGAGCAGATCATCGTCCCTCCTCTTCCTCAGTCGGCGCTCGCCGGCTGCAGCCTGATCGACGTCGATTATTTCCTGCAGGTCAGAGCGAGGCAGGTGTTTTAAAAAATAAATAAATAAATAAAACGTTTTAAAAGTCTTCCTGGTGAATCCCTCAGGTGTCGCTGAAATCCCCCGAGGCCGTCGTCACGCTGCCCATCTTCATCGGGAACATCCCGGTCAACCCGTCGCCCTCCATGCCCGTCCCCGCCGGTCCGGACCCGGCGCCKGACGTGACGCCGAGTGCCCCGCCGGCGGAGGACGACCCCGAGGAGGGCGAGCTCTGCGCGGGGGGCTTCGCCAACGAGGAGCTCCCCACCAAGAGCCACTCCCAGCAGGATCCCTCGGTGCCGCCGGCCACCATGTCCCCCAGCGCCTTCAGCCACGCCCCCGGCGCCGCGCTGCCGCCGGGCCGCAGCAGGCCCGACGCCTCGGCGCCGCTCTTCTGCCTGTCCACCGGAGCCACCATCCCCTTCTTCTCCGAGGGAAACGCCACGCCCATCCCCACTTCCTGTTCGCTCATTCTGCCTCCGGAGTACAGCAGCTGTGATTACCCTCAGGGTAAAGATTTTTGAACTAACTGCTGGACGGAGGAGGGTGAGGGCCTCACTGCTAATAAGTTGTTTTTTTCTGAGTTCTGACTTTAATCTCAGAATTATGAGTCTAATCTCATAATTATGACTTTACTCTCAGAATTCTGTTGGAGCAAAAACATTTTTTAACCATTTTTTTTCTCCGAATTATGAAATTAGAGACAAAACTCAGGGAAATTTTTTTTTTCCTTTGTGGCCCTAATCCTCTTCCGTGCTGCTGACTAATAGCAGTCGATTRCAAAAAATGCTGAGTCATCATTTACACAATAATCCTATTTTAATCCTAAAACTCCTCGTCTTAAATCTCGGTCTGATTGTCACTTCCTGTGTCTGGCAGAGCCGCCGCCGACGTACGAGGAAAGCTGCAGCAGCGTGAGCYCCAGCTTCACCAGCGGACAGTAGAGGAGGAACGCCGAGGCTCCGCCCACTTTTACCTGTCTGAGCAGGTCCGAACACAAAGCTGCTGGATGGAAACGGGCGGTCGGCGTCGATCTCAGACACTGAAACAAAGGATCTTTGTTTTTTTAAGATCTTTGATTTCGYCTCGTGGGTCGGACAGAACTTCACTGTGCCTCTGTTTACCTGGACCGCCTGCGTTCAGGACCTTCTGCTGACCAGARGAACATGTAGCACCAGTCGACCCCCCACGGTCCGGTCGACCCCCCTCGGTCCGGTCTTTGTGTTGGCGTAGACCAGAGTCAGGTCCTTGTCTGACCTGATCTGGGTCAGATACGAAGAGGTTCCACATGAACAGGACGATGCACAAACTGAATCTGAGACCTGTRGTCTGAGGGGATCCAGCAGGACCARCAGGAACCACTAGATGCAGATCTGTGCAAAAGTCTTGAACCGCTTTGCTTCATGTTTTCTTGTTGAAGTGGTTTAGATCAGCAGTTCTTCAGACTTTGATCCAAGTCCAGAGGAGTCCAGGACTCCTTTGACCCAGAGTTCAGGCTTCCTAAAACCTGAATCCAGGCCTCTTCTGACCCAGGTCCAGGTCTAGGTCTCTGTTAGTTAAATCAGGGCCCGTATTTATCAAACTTCTTAGAGTGGATTTTTAAACAAGTGCTGAAAATGTCTTAGATTTGCTGCTACTGTCAGACTTAAGTGTTTTTGCCAGTTATCAAAATTCTTAAGTCTAAGAATCACTCTGACTCAAGATAAGTTCAGACTCCAGAGGACTCTTAATGGTCCAGAGTGGCCACTAGAGGTCTGAGATGGACTGAAGACAGAGATTACAGCTGTCCTCCTCCCCACCTGACTGTGATTCTCAGTTATAAGGTGGAAAACAGGTTTAATCAAAAATACAAAAGAAAGAAAAGTAAAGAAAAACATAAAAACTGCTGATAATGTTTGACAAAAAGGCAGATATTTGTGACCCATCACATCGAAACGAGGATTAAGTCCAAAAGTTGTTTATGGAGAAATAGGCAAATGTAATGTTTTGACTAAAATGTTAACAAAAATTGCATTTTGTCAAAAATATAATGAATAAAAGCCTTATTAATGTATCATTTGAATGAACTGTCTGAAATATAATCATAAAACAAAATTATGAAGCACTTTTTTG
>NW_013952843.1:334561-336184 GCF_001266775.1 Austrofundulus limnaeus | reverse complement strand
GGAAATTTCTAAAGAAATCAAAATTTCTTTAGAAATTTCCAAAGAAATCAAAAATTTTTAAAAAAAAAAAAAGTAATTTTGACATTTACGGCGGCAATGCGCATGCGCTGGTTTTTCAGATGGTCACGTGATGTGAGTCTTCAACATGGCGGCTGCAACGAACTGTCGCTTTGAGTGGCACACGCGCGATAAAAACACTTATTTTTCACCTAACTATGGTTTTAACTGGAATGCTAACAGCTAACAGCGGCTGAACGTATTAAAGTACGCCATTTTCTTACGTAGACGCTCAGCGATGGAAAGACACCATTACCCGTCGTCCCTTTCGTGTGCAGTCACGAGGCTAGCTGCTGAGCTAGCTGCTCGCGCTGTTGTCGCTGCGGACCATTCAAGCGATGGGGTTCGTGTTGACAACTGGAGCGACGSCGTTTAAACTCCGCAGAAGCTGAAAGTTTTTGGTTTGTTTTTTTCAGCACGGCCGCCATCATGATGCACGTAAGCTCCTTGATTGTTTTCACATTTACCCGCTTTTTAATATATGACGATGTTACTTTTCCTAAAAATACAAATAGCTTCAATTTTTTTTAAACTTTCAAGTGTTTTATGGTGTGTTAAAAGTATGACAGGAAGCACAGCTGGTTGCTCTGTTGTGAGTTTTAATGTTAGCGAGTGAYTTACTGCCGTTCAGGCACGTGAAGCTAATAAAAGTTTATTAAAATCCGTTTAAACTCCAGTTTCAGACTTAAAACAAGTGATAAATAAGTGATTTATCACAGGAAAACATGTAACGCAATAAAACAACACAAGTAGACCATCATGTTTTTAAAAACCCTCAGTAAAATGCTTTAGAATAATCACAAATATTGTTACTTTCACTGATTTGTAGAAACATTAACAGGTAATTTTCTGCGCATGCGCAAAGCGGACTCGAACTAAATTTAGGAGAAAAAGCAAATTCTGCTGTTTTTTGYCAATAAAAGTTGTTTTGCGACGGTTTTTGATCAGATATGGTAAAAAGACAAAGTCAGATTTTTATTTTATTTTTAGTTCTGTTTTTGTTTTAAAAAGCTGTTCATTATATTAAGCTTTTTATTGTTGCATAAATAATTGTTCATTCATCTGAACAGTTTTGATGAACCTCACATTAGATATTCAAACATTTTAATCTGATCTTCATTATGTAAAACTGTAATCTTTACAAACAAGGAGATTTCYAAAGATACAGCTGAGGATTGGTCATGTTGTGGCTTGTTTTCTTTAAAAACAGAAAACATAATGAACAGAGTATAAAGCAAGATGTTGAAGGCCTAAATAATAGGGCTGTGTATTGGCAAGAATTTGGCGAAACGATACATATAACAGAGAGGTCACGATACGATATATCCTGATATATTGCGATACGGTAAGCAAGGCGATATATTGCGATTTTTTTGTCCAAAAATTCTATTAAATAAAACCTCTTACTGAAAAAAAAGAAAAGCCAATGTTTACGTACAATGCTTACATTGGCTGTGTCCAAAACGACAGGCTGGGTCCTCCGGAGGACCCAGACTCCCCGGTTGCAGCGGGCCGGGTCCTTGGTAGACCGGGAAGACCGGAAAAAAAGAGGCTGTGAATTTGGAC
>NW_013952843.1:333114-334486 GCF_001266775.1 Austrofundulus limnaeus | reverse complement strand
GCTGTAGGTTCATGTTTATTTCATGTTTTTTATGACGAAAAAATAATATTTAAAAACATGTCCATACAAATGATAAAAGTATTAGAATTACAACCGCTAAATTTTTAAATTTTTATATCACCATATTTTTATTTAAAATGTATTCTTTTCTCTCGCCTCGTCCGCCATTACTAGCATTAAAAAATCTCCGGTCGGGCCGCAATGCATTATGGGATATGCTGAGCCGGGAAGGATCCATCAGACCTGTCCTTCGATTTGGGGAAAAAGAAGGACGTATTTGTCGGCTTCATCGGAGGAGTCTTCGGTTTTGGACGGCCTTCGTCGCAACGCTGTGACGTATGCGGCCGACAAATTCGACCCTCGGAGGACCCGTCCTGCCGTTTTGGACACAGCCTATGTCTCCTAAAATGCTAATGCTCTCTTACTCTCTGGCGCTCAAGAGGTAGAGGAACCAAATGTCTGGCTCACTGCTCCCAACTAGTGGTCAGTGGCTGAACTACAACATAAAAATGAAAGGTTGGCAGGAAAGTTGACATTTTAAACCTTAATTAAAAATCGATACAGGGCTTTAGAATATCGATACAGTATCGGGAAATGAAATATCGCGATATTTCAGTGTATCGATATTTTCTTACACCCTTACTAAATAAACTGTAAAAAAAAGGTATTTTTTTTGTGTAGAAATGGGAACAAAGGGGCAAAAACTGACCTTTGAGCTGAGAGATGCATACTTTTGTTAGTCGATCATCCACGCCAAACTTTCTGTTTTAAACTGAGTTAACTTTGATTTATTTTATAGGTTTGACTGAAAACAAAGAAAACAAGTTTTGCAGGGGTAGACAGAAGGATTTTTTTCAGGGTTTTCAGATCTGGTTGTCCGCAAAACATTTTGGTTGTCATAAAAAAAATCTCAATAAAAATGTAATTTAATAGGTAGGCTATATTGTTCTGTACACAAAGTTTAATATACACTTTGTTTTTGTGTCAGGCCTTCAGGTTAGGAGCCTTTATGCTTGAATGATTSRCAGGTCAGAGTTAAGAGGCTTAAAGGACAAAAAGTTCTTAACTGGTACAAGAATAAGAATAAAAGTGAGAGAAAAAGGTAAGAGTCTGATTACAGGTGGAGGTATTTGAAAGTGATGACGTCGGATGTTTTGTTCAGAACAGTTGTTGTCGTTGAAATCACTAATCTGATGTTTTTAAYGAACACCTGGAACCACCTGGGTTTATTTATCATGACGTGTTGGAGATAAACTCAGCCTGACTGACTCAGGTTCTCTGTTTAACTTTTCTCACATCACTCATGTAGTTGATATTATTATTATTATTATTATTATTATTATCATTGTTATCACAGCGCACCTGATAAACC
>NW_013952843.1:331852-332843 GCF_001266775.1 Austrofundulus limnaeus | reverse complement strand
ATCAGCATAATGTCTTTATATCAAACTGTCTTATTAACAGAATAAAACTTCAAAATAAATAAAAATGTCGTCTTAACTACTTTATGACCAAAAGTTATCAAATATCAAACTGAATTTGTCTTAAAAATAACTTACTGTTAGACAATTAAATAAATAAATCGATTCATATTTTAAGCAGTTATAATCTATTATTAATCGATTCTCAATTTTTTAAATCTCTAAAAGCTAAAAAGACCAAAACTGTTGTTGGATCAAACAAAAACAAAACTGTAGTTAAATGCTAAAAAAAATCAAAGTAAGTGCTGAAACAGTAGCTGAAAGCTAAGATGARCCTAACATCAGCTGAAGGAACTGTGTCCTGTTAGTTTTCTGACATCTGTTGGATTRAGGCTCCATCATCTCCAGATGTTGGAGGCGTGGACAGGATTCTGGACCGGTCCTGATGTTTTGAAGTGGACGTGTGGTGGCTTAGAGGCCCTCATGATCCGACAGGTGGTGAAGAGCCGAACCCAGCTGAAGGAGACAAAGACTTCCTCAGTCCGACAAAACAAAGTGTTTCTCTGTGAGACGCTGAGAGCTGAGCTGTTTGTCTGCAGCAGCTAAAAAACAAAACAGGTTTTAGAAATAAAACCAGATATTTTGTTTTCTGTACGAACACACYGAGGATCATACAGCTGTAAATAAAACTGGGTCAGTTGTCGAGGAAACGTGAACGACCTGAGGCTAATGAGCCGYCAGTCACCTGTAGACATGGGCGTGGAGGTGTGGGGGAAAGTGGACCTCAGTACCCAGGGAGAGGGGCTCATGGGAGTCCTGATTTTTATTTTATTTTTTCCCARATGAAATTGGCCCTTCAGTTAMTTGGTGTAGTCATTTACTTCAAATTGATAAGATAAACTGAAAGAATGAACTTATTTCACTGTCCACCCAACATACAGCAGGTAAAATAAGTATTGAACACGTCACTATTTTTCTCAGTAAATATATTACT
>NW_013952843.1:321685-326445 GCF_001266775.1 Austrofundulus limnaeus | reverse complement strand
TTTGTGACCACTCCTGAATCTTTGTGACCACTCCTGAATCTTTGTGGCCAGTTCTGAATCTTTGTGGCCAGTTCTGAATCTTTGTGGCCAGTTCTGAATCTTTGTGACCAGTTCTGAATCTTTGTGACCACTCCTGAATCTTTGTGGCCAGTTCTGAATCTTTGTGGCCAGTTCTGAATCTTTGTGGCCAGTTCTGAATCTTTGTGACCACTCCTGAATCTTTGTGACCACTCCTGAATCTTTGTGACCAGTTATGAATCTTTGTGGCCAGTTCTGAATCTTTGTGACCACTCCTGAATAATAATCCTTGTTTATTTATAATAAATTTACTGTTTGTTTTAAAGTTGTAGTTTTCTCATGAACTACAGAGTATTTGCTTGATTTCACTGAAGTATTTTTAATTAAACATTTTAGAAATGAGCTCAACTTTAAATAAAAGTCCAGTTTGTGATTCTTGTTTGAGTTCCTGCAGGTCTTCTGTTAGCCAAAGGTTGATATTCAGCTGCTTCTTGCATCTCATATTCAGCTGTTTTTAAGCTCGCAGCCGAAACTGACGAGTTTTTTAGAATGTTAGTTTAGTAGAAACCAGAACCGTGTTTTTAAAAAGAGCTCCTCTGAGAGTTAAATGTAATATTCAGAGTTCAGCTCTTCTTTTGTTGAACTCTGTAGAATTTGATATGTTTAACAGAAGCAGAGACTTGATACTTGAACAGAACCTTTCACCTGTAAACAGGTGTGTCCAAACAGACGTGAAACAAGATATTTGAGACGTTTGAGTAATTATTATTTTCTTCGGCTGCAGGGATGATTCTGTCGGTGTTCGTCGTCTTCCTGCTGACCGTCTTTTACGAGGTCCTCAAAGTCTGGAGGGTGTCTCTGGGGAACGGGTTCCAACCGGACCCACCACCCGAGCCGGCAGATGCCTCGTCCTGCAGCTGCAGCGAGGCCTCGCTGGCCCCCACAGAAACCCCCCTGAATCCAGATCCTGGAAGGACCAGGAAAAGGTCAGTCTTAAAACCACCTGCAGGACGAGTCAAAAGTCTCAGGACACCYGTTCATTTCAGAAACAARACGAYTGAGACACATGAAGACCCCAACAGGTAATGAGGGGGACTATCTTTTAGGCCAGGGTAGAACTGCCATCTTGGATCAACGGTGGGTTCCCCCCCCACCCTCGAAATAAAAGGTGTCTTGAGACTTTTGACTCAAGTGGTGAGGGTTTTCATCCACGCTAGGCTAACGGCTAACCGAACAGTTAAGATTTGTAAACAGAGGTGTCAAAGTATTCACATTCAGTACTTAAGTAGAAGTATAGATACTAGGGTTTAAAATKACTGTTTTGTCAACTCAAGTTTTTTACTCAAGTAAAAGTATAAAAGTACTGGTTTTAAAACTACTTAAAGTAAAAGTAATGAACACTAAAACAAAGCCATTAAGGATAAAAGCTTAGGCTGTGCCACAGGGTTCTACAGCACTGTAAAAAAATGTAAGGAGTAGTAAAAAGTAAGCTGAAAAATAATTACTCCACTAAAGTATTAATAATCAAAATTTCTACTTAAACCGTTCCTGCAGATCCTTAAAAAGCCTTGAATTCATCGATCTAAAAATTAGGCCTTAATTAGCCTTAAAAGGTGTTAAAGGGATCCACAATTAGTTGTAACATTAAACTTTGATAAACATTTATTTAAACTGTAAAAATACTGTAGGATGTTTAGTTTTGTAATTTTTTAAAAATATATTTTAATACGGACTGAGCCATTTTATTTCCACACAAAGCATTCTGGGTAAATGATGACATGGATGGGTCCTCGGTGTGAGGCTGCAGTGAGCTAAATCCACCCTGAAGGTTAATCTTGGACAATATCTGATGATCGACTCTTTTAAATGAAACCAGAGAGCGTTGACAGAGAGGAGAAGGTAGAAATGACTCAGCCTGGAACTGAAAATATGGATGGAGGACAACAGAGCTGCTTCATGGAAGAAGAACCTCAGCTTAGCCTGTTAGCTTTAGCGTTAGCCCCGATGCTATCAACATATACAGTATATGTATTAGCTCAGCACTAGTGCGACAAACAAGCTAAACTGAGGTCCTAAGAATTTTTTTTGTGAAATATGGATAAAAACAACTGGTTTATTAGCAATATTTGAATAATTCAACAAAAAACACTGATTCATCATGAGTTTCTGCCACATTTTTATTTTTTTGTCATTTGTGTTAATTGTGAAATTGGTCTTAAATTTGGTTTTACTTGGCATTAAAGCCTTAAATTTACTTTCCTTAAACTGTAGGAAGTAAAGTATTTGTACTCAGTTACTTGACACCTCTGTTAGTAAAATGCTACATGATCTAGTCTAACCTGAGCTTTGAGTCTTTTTGTTAAAGTTGAAGTCATGTGTTCCTCTGCAGCTGGGTGCTGCACCTGGTCCAGGCTCTGCTCCACGTCCTGCAGGTGACTCTGGGCTACATGTTGATGCTCTGCGTCATGTCCTACAACACCTGGATCTTCCTCGGGGTCATCGCGGGCTCCGGCCTGGGTTACTTCGTCTCGTTCCCCCTCGTGCAGAGGCTGGGCGTCCTCGCCCGGGTCAAGCCCTGAGTGGGAGCAGAAGACTCACCTGATGGTTCAGAAYGTTGGGAACGGCTCAAACCAGTTCAGGTTTCAGGTCCTGGAGGAGGAAGTGAGCCTCGTGACGTTCAGCCTGTAAATCTCTCACATCCTGTTTTTGTTTTTTAAATGATTTTCCACATAATGAGTCAAGATGAGCTGACGGGGATAAAATGTTTTTGTTCTTAAAAAAAAAAACTAACAACTGAAATAACTTTTATTAGTTGTTTTTTTTTACAAACATGAAAGTTAGAGGTTACACAATAAATAACTGCACTTTGGTCTCCCATAAACTAAAGGATTTAAATAATTTGATGTACTAAAAATAAAGATGTCTCAAACATTTCCTAATAAATTAATCCCAATATTTGTACTTGTTTTTATTTACAACCTTTTGTGTGTCTGTTCTTTTAACCCCAGCTTTAAGGTTTTTGGCAGCKAGCTGTAGCACKTCCKACAGAGCAGCGATCCTCAGCTCGTTAAGTTTAACTCTTGATTAACGGTCTAAACTACACAATTACACACAGAGCTGAAGAAAAACTTGGGTATTGTAGAGAGACGAGTAAATATTTCTACAGCTTCAAGCCTCTACAGAACGATTCGGGTTAAAATAAAAAAAAATTTCCCCAAAATATCTTAAACAGCTTTTAAGATTCAGCTGGGTTGAAACATGGAGCCCACTTGTAAAAACAAAGTGCTTTTAAAGTTGAAGAGTACATTTTGGTTGCAGCGCCCCCTGCTGGTCAAACATAAAACTACAAGTTTGAAACATCTGAGAACATTGGAAAGGAAAAGCAGATAAATTCTAACAGATTTAAACTTTAGTTTTTTCCTCTCTGGGTTTCTACAGTCTCACACCGACGGTCCTAAACTAAGTCCACGTTCACATCGTCGCTTGTTTTGACCTCACCGTTGGAGACGTGCTCGCCCTCGGCCGGTGACTGGAAGCCGCTGTCGTACTGCGAGCTGCGCTCTGCGCCCGGYGCCTGTGCTTCGCAGTCGGACTCGGATGTGGACGCTTCCGTGGCGTGCTCGCCCTCCTCCTGCTGCACGGCCAGCTCTATCTCCTGGATGGCCTCCTCCTCCTGGAGGTCCAGCTCGGCCTTCGACGTCTCCCGCACGAACTTCTTGGTGGCGTTCCCGATGACAGTGGTGACGTGCGTCACCTGCTCCTCCAGCCCGTCCTCCATGGTGATGGTGCCGCTCTTCGTCTCCGTCCCGCTGGTGACGTCGTTCAGTTTCTCCTTCGGCACCGGCAGCACCACCTCCACCATCGGGCTGATCAGGTCCCTGATGGAGTCCACGCTGTCAGGAGACATGGGGTCCTCCGACGGACCTAAACCTTCCTCATCCTCCTCTTTACACTCTGAAACATCACCATCCTCCTCTGGGATAAGCTCCACCCCCGGGACCTCCAGGCAGGACTCGTAGGGGAAGGGCAACCCCTCCAACTGGATCATGGACACCACCTGTCTGCGTCGTCCTCCAGACCCTCGGCCCTCACCACCGATGTGCCCCTCCAGCTCGTCGGCTCCAAACTTAGCAGCCCAGTCGGCCTGGGGGGTCTCCTCCAGGAGGTGCAGGTTGGGGTCACTGTTGGTCAGGATGATGCTGTCCCTGTAGAGGTTGTGTTTTCTCTGAACAGCTGCTTCCTTCACGGCTGGAGACAAATAAACAAATGAATAAACATTGTTATTATTTTAAAAGCTGTTAGTGCTGAATATTTACAGGCAAATCACCTGAGACGACATAAAATACCATGTACTATAAAAGTTGTTCATAATGACATAAAATACTATTTTATGTCATTATGAGCAACTTACTATATAGTACATGATATTTTAAAAATACCATGTACTATATTAAGTTACTATACAGTATGTTGTATTTTTTGTCTTTTTTATGACTTACTATATATAGTATGTTGTATTTTTTAACTTTTTAGAGGATTTCCTATAGGTTGTATTTTTTGTCTTTTTTGATGACTTACTATATATAGTATGTTGTATTTTTTGTCTTTTTTGATGACTTACTATAGTATGTTGTATTTTTTGTCTTTTTTGATGACTTACTATAGTATGTTATATTTTTTGTCTTTTTTGATGACTTACTATAGTATGCTGTATTTTTTGTCTTTTTAAATGACTTACTACA
>NW_013952843.1:310462-318757 GCF_001266775.1 Austrofundulus limnaeus | reverse complement strand
AGTAAGTTGTTCATAATGACATAAAATACCATGTACTCTATAGTAAGTTGTTCAAAGCGACAAAATACCATGTATTATAGTAAGTTGTTCAAAACGACATAAAATACCATGTTACTATATAAAATACCATGTTACTACATAGTAAGTTGTTCAAAGCGACAAAATACCATGTACTAGAGTAAGTTGTTCATAATGACATAAAATACCATGTACAATAGGAAGATGATTAAAACAACAAAAAGTACCATGTAGTAAAGTCGTGTGAAACGTTGAAAAATGCCACATACTCTGTCTTTTTAAAAGTTTGTTTCATTTCTAGTATGCATGATAAGTACTGCTACCACCAACATGTACGTGTATGTGTATTTGTACTGTACTGTACTCTCACCCATCATTATATCTTTGGTGACTGACTGCAGGACCACCTCCTCATACATGTTCTCCACCAGCAGGAAACGGGACAGGTCCTCAAAGATCAGCTCCTTGTAGCGAGGCAGCTCCTGGGTAAAGGATGTGAATCAGGATTATAGTCGGTCCCAGCAGAGCGTTGTGATGATGTCATCATGAGGACTCACAGGTGTGCAGGAGGGCTCCAGCTGCTGCAGCATGTAGGGGATGATGATCTGCAGTAACGCCTCTCTGAAGAACTTCTTACGCACCGTGCTGCTGTCGTAATCGTATTTCTGACAGGACACATCAAAAACACTGTTTGTAGCTAACAGCCAAAACAGCTGAAGCTGTGTTTACGCTGACTGCAGACCCACATTTCAGAATAACACTACATAAATGCTGGAAACTGCTGGTGTAAGCCGTGTTCCTGCAGTGAACCAAATGTTTTATGTTTGTTTAGTCTCACCTTGATGACCCGGTCCTGGCACCTCTGGATGGTTTTGCAGACGTCCTCCTCGCTCTGAGACTCTAAAGACTGCTGAAGCAGCTGCTCAAACGTGTACACGGCGTTGTCCATTTGCTGCCGGGAAGGAGCAGACAGGCGTCAGGAGCAGTTCTGCTGTCGCCCAGCAGGGGGCAGCAGAGACGAGCCTTTACCTGCTTCATGAGGACCTGAGRTCTGCTGATGAACACGGAGGGGCTGGACAGGTCAAACCTCTGCTGCAGACCCTCCAGGTTCAGCTGCTCCATCTTCTCGTAGCAGCTCTGCATCTTCACCGGATGGAAGGCCAGCATGGACAGACGCTCCAGTTGCTGCGGGGCGGAGCGAGGATACGTTCAGGGAGAATCAGCTCCCCGACAGGGTTATTACAGTTAATTAAAACTAGCTAAATAATGAAAACTGAAATTTAAAAAAAACATTTTAGTTAACTAAAATAAATAAAAACTGCAGTCCACTTCGGGATTTCTTAGAATATGACTGTGAGAAAAATCAAATCAGGTATCTTGTTGTGGAAACAGGTGATAAAACAGGTGGAATACTTCTCAAAGGAAAAACTGCATGAATCAAACTCACACAAGATGCTAACTATGACTGTCTGACACGCTAGCTTCTCTCAGCAGCTCCATGAAAAACAAACAGGAAGCAGCAGGTTGGAGACGACTATTGTCATCGTCCTAAAATAATCACCAAGTTTTTAGTTGATAAAACTGAGTTACACAATTATTTTAGGAAGTTGTTGCTATAATGAACTGATTTAACTAATGACCAAATAGCTGCTGGTTAGTGAACTCACAGGAACATCACAAGCTGGAGGATGCATTGGCAAATACACTCACCGGCCACTTTATTAGGTACACCTGTCCAACTGCTCGTTAACACTTAATTTCTAATCAGCCAATCACATGGCGGCAACTCAGTGCATTTAGGCATGTAGACATGGTCAAGACAATCTCCTGCAGTTCAAACCGAGCATCAGTATGGGGAAGAAAGGTGATTTGAGTGCCTTTGAACATGGCATGGTTGTTGGTGCCAGAAGGGCTGGTCTGAGTATTTCAGAAACTGCTGATCTACTGGGATTTTCACGCACAACCATCTCTAGGGTTTACAGAGAATGGTCCGAAAAAGAAAAAACATCCAGTGAGCGGCAGTCCTGTGGGCYGAAATGCCTTGTTGATGCCAGAGGTCAGAGGAGAATGGGCAGACTGTTTCGAGCTGATAGAAAGGCAACAGTGACTCAAATAACCACCCGTTACAACCAAGGTAGGCAGAAGAGCATCTCTGAACGCACAGTACGTCGAACTTTGAGGCAGATGGGCTTCAGCAGCAGAAGACCACACCGGGTGCCACTCCTTTCAGCTAAGAACAGGAAACTGAGGCTACAGTTTGCACAAGCTCATCGAAATTGGACAAGAGAAGATTGGAAAAACGTTGCCTGGTCTGATGAGTCTCGATTTCTGCTGCGACATTCGGATGGTAGGGTCAGAATTTGGCGTCAACAACATGAAAGCATGGATCCATCCTGCCTTGTATCAACGGTTCAGGCTGGTGGTGGTGGTGTCATGGTGTGGAGAATCTTTTCTTGGCACTCTTTGGGCCCCTTGGTACCAATTGAGCATCGTTGCAATGCCACAGCCTACCTGAGTATTGTTGCTGACCATGTCCATCCCTTTATGACCACAATGTACCCAACATCTGATGGCTACTTTCAGCAGGATAATGTGCCATGTCATAAAGCTGGAATCATCTCAGACTGGTTTCTTGAACATGACAATGAGTTCACTGTACTCAAATGGCCTCCACAGTCACCAGATCTCAATCCAATAGAGCATCTTTGGGATGTGGTGGAACGGGAGATTCGCATCATGGATGTGCAGCCGACAAATCTGCGGCAACTGTGTGATGCCATCATGTCAATATGGACCAAAATCTCTGAGGAATGCTTCCAGCACCTTGTTGAATCTATGCCACAAAGAATTGAGGCAGTTCTGAAGGCAAAAGGGGGTCCAACCCGTTACTAGCGTGGTGTACCTAATAAAGTGGCCGGTGAGTGTATGTTTATTCAAACTATAAAAAAACTAATACAACCTAAACTAAAATTAAGCATTAAAAATGCAATAATAACTAATAAAAACTAAACTAAACTAAAACTAAGCATTAACAATGAAATAATAACTAATAAAAACTAGCAAATCCACTGTAAAAATTAATTAAAACTAAATGAATTCAAGAAAAGTCAACCAAATAAATTAAACTATAATGAAAAATCCTAAACTATTGTAACCTTGACCCCCCCCCCAAAATAAATAAAACAAAATAAAAAAACAGCTGACTGACCTGGCCCAGGTTGCCCTTGTCCTCTCCGTTCAGGGAGTTCTTGCTGATCTCCACCAGCTCCTTGAAGAAGACGTCCCGGACCTCAGAGAAGCCTCGGCTGGTGGGCTCCATCAGGGCGTCCAGGATGGAGCTGATGTAGGGCTGGATGCTGGTCCGGAGGAGCTGATCCGATTTGGGCGACACCAGAGCTGCAGAACAGAAGAGAGATGAAATCCTCCTGTTTTTACTTCCTGACTCAAAGGTTCAGAAGAACCAAGGAAGGAATGTTTAAAATAAATAACCGTGGTCACAGCTGCACGGTTTTAAACCGCTGTATTTCTCTGACGTCACATTAAAAACACTGTTCTGGACAGGAGAGACGTGCTGGAATGCAGCTCTTCTGCTTCGGCTGCACGGGAGCAGGATGAAAGCAGAACGTAGAACCGCCTCGAGAACGTAAACAAAACAGAAAACAGACGAGGAGAAGCTCGTTTAAAATGAAGGTCCATCACAAAGATCTGTGTTCAGACACAACCTGTTAGCATCTTCAGCTAACATTTTACGATATTTAGCTAGTTTGGTTTATTTCAGCCACTTTTTTTTACCCATTTTTAAACACTTTTTTGTTTTAACACATACAACTCTTCTTTAGAAGATTAAAAATGAGGTACTCTGTTAGCATTTTGCTGTTTTTCTCAAGATTGCATTTTGCTACTTATAAGAAAGGTTTTGCTGCTTTTAGCTATTTAGCTCTTTTTAGCCGCTCTTCTGCTATTTTTAACTGTAAGAACTGAGTTGCAGCATTCAGTATCATCCGGTTAGCTTTTTGCTGCTTTTATCTAGCACTTGAAATGTTGTAATTTGAAATGTCCCTGTATGTTTTGCTAGTTTTAGCTACTGTTTAGCTCTTTTCAGGTATTTTTTGGCCCATTTTAAACTTCTTTTATTTTTTTAGCTCAAACAACTTTTCTTCAGCAATACAATACTCAGCTAACATTTTACAGTTCTTTTGCCAGATTTACTTAGAATTTAGCTACTTTTATTGAAGATTTTACCACTTTTYGCTATCATTTTGCTATCTTTAGCTACTATTCTGCCTTTTGAGCTTTGTTCTGCTTGTTTTAACTTTAACAACTCAGTTTCAGCCTTTACATTCTTCCGTAACATCCCATTAGTGTTTTGCAGCTTTTTATCTTGCATTTGTAACAATGTTTTAAAAAGTTTAGCTACTATTTTGCTTATTTCAGCTACTTTTTACCCCATTTTAACCCTTTGATTTGCTTATTTTAGCTCAAATAACTCWTCTTTAGCTAGTATCAACAAAATCATTCAATACTCAGCTAGCATTTTTCAGTTTTTGATAGATTTACCTACAATTTAGCTACATTTCACTAAAATTTTGCTACTTTTAGCTATTATTTAGCTACTATTCTGCCTTTGAGTTTCTATTCTTATTTTAACTTTACCAATTCAGATTTAGCCTTTATGTTCCTCAAAAACACCCAATAAGTGTTTTGCAGCTTTTAATCTAGCATTTGCTACTTAACATTTTTCTACTTTTAGCTACTCTTTTGCTGATTTCAACCCTTTGTTGTTTAGTTTTAGCTCAAACAACGCTTCAGCAGCAATTCTGCTACTTTTAGATACTATTCTGTCTTTTTAGCTATTCTGCTTTTAGAACTACTGTTTTGCTTGTTTTAGCTATAACGACTCTTCAAATGTCAACAGAATCGTTCAGTTCTCAGCTCACATCGTTTTAAACTCGCATTTAGTGACTTTTTTTTGCTACGTTCAGCTATTATTTTGACCTTTTAGCTGTTGTTCTGCTTTTAGAGCTTCTGTTTTGCTTGTTTTAGCTTTAACAACTCAGTTTCAGCCCTCATGTTCTTCAGTTATGGTTCATTAGCATTTTGTTGCTCTTTAGCATTAGCTACTTAATGTTTTGCTCTTTTTAGCTACTTCAGTTTGTTTTAACTTAAACTCAGATTCTTCAACACTTTGTTAAATTTTGCTAGCATTTTGCCACTCTTGGTGTTTCACTACTTTTACTTATTTTGTTAGTTTTTAGCTTCTYGCTGCTGTTTTAGCTACSACTCTGCAGCATTAGGCTGTTTATTAACTGACTCCGGCCTGTTTGCTGCACCTCGTATCTTGCTGCTGACGTGTTCCTTCGTGGTGATCAGCTGGTCCATGTCGGTCCTCAGTCTGGCGTCTAACGGGGTCTTTTCGGCCTCGCAGGCCTGCAGCAGCGCCGCGTGCTGCCGGCTGGTCTGAGCCAACACCTGCCTGTACACGGTGTCCGAGATCTGCGGAGGGCGAGAGCGGTTTTAAAAAAACAGCAGGTGTGGTCCGAAAAACACTTTTATTTTTCCTGCGCTGCGGCGGAACTCACCAACATCCAGTTCCTCTGCCGCTGCTGCAGCTTCCCCTTCAGCCGAGGTCCGATCTGAGCCCTGAGCTGAGGCTGCAGGCTCTCCATCACCAGATTAGCTAAAATCTGAGACAGATTAACATGGTTTAATGTGGAAGATTATCATTAGTGTCTAATGCTAATCCAACCAAATATAACTGAAATTCATTTTAATAAGTATACTTGAGTATAAGTTTAAGTATATTAAGCACCATGTACTTGTAGTGTACTAGAAATTATACTGATTTTATATTTGTTTGTACTAAATTGGAACTTTTTTTTGTTTATAAAAAGTATACATAAAGTATCCTGTTATGTCTTTTTAAGTTTATAAACTTACCCAAAAAAAGTAAACTTTAAGTACATGTCATTAGTATACTAAAGTATATAAAAGTGTATTTCACTAAGTGTTCTTTTATTTACCGTGTACACTGATACAAGTACACTTGCAGTTTACTAACAAGTATACTTCTAGGACTAAATTGGTCCACAATAAGTTTATGAAAGTGTACTAGAAGTATACTGAAAGTAATCTTCTAAATACACTTTTAGTTTAATCTTGAATTATACTATGCGTGAAAATGTACTTTCAGTGTACTGCTAAAATTTATCTTGGCCAAAAGTTGAAACATGAGTATAAACTGAGTATCCTTAAACTTTTAGTATAAYCCAAGTATAATGTACGARAAACTTGGTTAAGTATATCTCAGATAAGTACATAAAAAGTAAACTTGAAGTATACTCTTTTATTTGTAGTTTATATTTAGTGTACTTAGTGCAGGGGTCTGRAYCCTTTATGATCAAATGATCCATTTCTGCTCCTTGTCTCACTAATAAAATGTGTCCGGAGCCACAAAACAAGCTATAACTGTGATTATCAACTGGTGGTCCGTGGACCTTTTCGAGGCCTTTTTGGGAACCTTAATGGTCAGTGGAGGTGACATTATAAAACTAAAGGAATATTGTTATTATTATTATATTATTTAATATTATAAACATCAGGACAAAAAAAGACTATATTCATGTAAACAAGAAAAATACAGTTTAGTTTATAGCGAATTTCATAAAAACTAGTACAACTGAAATATTCAGGCATATTTTTTTCTTATTCTTATTATGTAGTCTTCAAATTATTTAAAGCTAATTCTGATGGATTTGAGAGAAAAATCAACGAAAGAAATTGGAATATTTAAGTAAACAACAGGCTAACATGAGCTAACGTCTTTTACTTTTTGTATTAGTATTGATTGAATATTTGTATACAAATTGATTTCTGTTGTGTGTATAAAAACCAAAAAAAAAAAGTTATTCTGTTATGTTTGGTCACATTTTCAAAGAGCCACTGCAGAGGGACCAAAGAGCCATATGTGGCCCCAGAGCCACAGGTTGCAGACCCCTGGGAAACTTGCATGTATATTTTTTGCTAAAGGTAGCTACAGCTAATCAGCTTCAGCTTCAGGTAGTAGCCGAGGGTTGTGCCTAACTCTGAGCTTCAGATCGTTCAGCTGCAGCCTCCTGTTTGTTGTTAAACTTTAAACATTCGGTCTTGGTCTTGAAGGGTCCGGTCTTGGTCTTGGTCTTGGAACATCCGGTCTTGACTACACCTCTGGAAAGTATGTCGCTGCGTTTCTTCAGCGACCTCACCCGACGCCCCGGAGCGACTTTCGTCTCACATTCAGAAAATACCTGAAGCRGGAGCGACTCTTTTCACTCTCTGGTTTCACACCGACTTAAAGCCTTTGTGCTCAAAGGAATCAATCACCTGGTTTCACATCTAAAACATGAGAAGAATTTGAAGATGGAGAAAATCTGTGAAYGTAAATTTAATTCTGATGACTCTAACCAGTCGTTTTAATTTATTGATTTAACCACAGCAGCTAATTAACTAATTAGATCACATCAAAGCCACGTTCTGAAGAAATTAGATACTTTTATTTTGAAATTCAGTGTCAGACTCAGACTGAACCCATTCTAAGTAAAATTTAAAAACCCTGGAAYGCAAAGGCAGCTTCCTCCTCCCGCCTTCGTGTTCTGATCCGTCTGATAACCTGTCAATCAAAGTTCACAGCGAGCTTCGTGTCTGACCTGCGGCGGCTGTCCACACATCATGTCCCAGGTCCCGAAGTGTCCCCGGGTCTGTCTGAAGCGTCTCACGGAGTCGGTGAAGGCCGGCGTGTGGACCGGACTGTCCTCCGACAGACCTGCCGGGTCGAGACAGAACATCTTCAGATCAGTTAAAAACAAACTTTGAGTTTTATGTTTTTAGACTTCAACAGAAATGATGATGACGATGATGATGAMGAMGAGGAGGAGGAGCCCCCCTCCCCCACATTTAGCTGAGTGTCTGTTTCTGTTGCTCCAGTTTCCACAGAAAGATAAACAGATAAAAACAGAGTTCCTGCTCCTCATCGTCACCCACGCCTGTGTCATCTATGAAAACAGGAAGTCCTCGACTCGCCGGAGGACAGTTTACGGGCGGTAGCCATGGCTACGCGCCCTCCGGGTCGAGTTTCAGAAAGTAGATTCTTGAGGGATTAAAATATCTGTAACTGATATCAGCTGGAATATTTTCTACCTCCAAGATTTAAAAAAATATATATATTTTAATCAGAAAAGTTTCCTAAAAAATAAAAGTTTAATTTTCTCCAAAATTGATTTATATATTTTTAAACTCTTATTG
>NW_013952843.1:304409-309162 GCF_001266775.1 Austrofundulus limnaeus | reverse complement strand
GTGTGTGTGTGTGTGAGAGAGTGTGTGTGTGTTATTAGAACATGTGGCAGCACTTACCACAGTCTTTTTAAAGGCATTTCCCTCCTCGTCTTCCTCACCACTCTCTGCTCTGCTTGTTTTAGCAATAAAGAATTCCCAGGCCTGGTTTGTTATTCCCCAGAAAGTTTCTCTTTTTTTGTGTTTATATGTTTATGTTACAGAAACACACCTGTACTTACTGTCACCTGAACTTATCGTCACCTGAACTTCTCGTCACCTGAACTTCTCGACACCTGAACTTCTCGACACCTGAACTTCTCGACACCTGAACTTCTCGTCACCTGAACTTATCGTCACCTGAACTTATCGTCACCTGAACTTATCGTCATCTGAACTTATCGTCACCTGAACTTATCGTCACCTGAACTTATCGTCACCTGAACTTATCGTCATCTGAACTTATCGTCACCTGAACTTATCGTCACCTGAACTTATCGTCACCTGAACTTATCGTCATCTGAACTTATCGTCACCTGAACTTACAGTCACCTGAACTTACAGTCACCTGAACTTACCGTCACCTGAACTTACCGTCACCTGAACTTACCGTCACCTGAACTTATCGTCACCTGAACTTACAGTCACTTGAACTTATCGTCACCTGAACTTATCATCACCTGAACTTACCGTCACCTGAACTTACAGTCACTTGAACTTACAGTCACCTGAACTTACAGTCACTTGAACTTACAGTCACCTGAACTTACCATCACCTGAACTTACCGTCACCTGAACTTACCGTCACCTGAACTTACCGTCACCTGAACTTACAGTCACTTGAACTTACAGTCACCTGAACTTACAGTCACTTGAACTTACAGTCACCTGAACTTACCGTCACCTGAACTTATCGTCACCTGAACTTATCGTCACCTGAACTTACAGTCACCTGAACTTACAGTCACCTGAACTTACAGTCACCTGAACTTACCGTCACCTGAACTTATCGTCACCTGAACTTATCATCACCTGTCTTTAAAGGTTTCAAACCCACACTTTTTATTTTTGCTCCCACTGACGTCCGTGAGAAAGATTTGCTCTCACGGTGCTGATGAATGCGTGAACAAACACAGCAGACCCCATCTGTGAACAATCATTATCTTACCTGCTGCAGATGGTTCTTGGAACAAACATTTTGAGCAGACTGAGGAGCTAAGGGCTAGTCTAAGACCAAAGTGGATTAATGCCACCATAAAAACAAATAGCTGTTCATGGAGAAACTCATTTATTTTGAATGCTCTATGGTTATTAGCAGCAGCTTCACTTCCTGTAGGAGTATCATCATATGTGTCAAAATTAATAATAGTAATTTAATGTTGACACTTTTCAAAAGTTTTCTAAAGTACAGATTTAGGTTTTAAAAAAAGAATATCTCACTTTGGGTTAGCCATTAGCTCATCAAACAGTCCGAATATTTTCTTAAGTTAGCCGTTAGCTCTTTAGTCAGAATGTTCACTTTGTTAGCCGTTAGCTTGTCAAGCAGATTATTTTCTTCAGTTAGCCGTTAGCTTGTCAAACAGGTGATGGAAACATTTCATGCTCTGTATCTCATCTCAGAAACAGCTGATTAAAACCTGTTAAAACGATGCAAAGCAGCAGCAGCAGCTGGTTGTTTTACAACAAGGAGAGTTTCAGTCGATTCAAATCATCCTCGGGTGTCTCGCAGCCAAGGTTCAACTTGTGGTTTTGACTTATCAAAGCTGGCTGAAACGCTCTGTGTTCTGCAGAAAGAGCTGCTTTACATGAAGCTCTGATACCGTTTTATACCGACACCAACAGAACCATGTGTTCACAGAGGTGAGCCTCTTATCCAAGCCCCTGCAGACCTGGGAGGTCAGACAGGTTTTTGTAACGGACTCGGTGGAGTTTTGCCTCGCGGCTGGAATGTGGCGTCAGTGACTTTGGAGCGTGCCCGAACGAAGACGAGCCGAACATTTCCTTTCAGTCCCCTCTCATTACAGAGTTACCCTGAGCTACTTTCAGAATAAATCTGCAGATTTTATTTTTACATTTACATTTAATTTTACACAAACAACGTTAGCTCTCAAATTAATGTTATAAGCTTGTGGTTCCACTAATTAGCTAATCAGCTAACAAGTTAATTTAACAATTTTTTTATTTAGTGGAWAAGCTTTTTCCGCTAACTTTAAAAACTGTTGCATACATGTCAACACCTTTGGACGTTTACCTGTATAATGAGTCTCAAAAATACGTAATTTTTGCAAAAAATCCATACCACTCGCTCCTGCACGGGGTGGGGTGTTGTCGGCCGGGAAGATGACGGTGCCTGCTGCAAGGCAGGAGGAAAGGAGGAGAAGGAGTGCAGAACTTACCGTATTTATTCATGTGTCTCAAGAATAATACAGTCATTTTTTGAGCTTAAAAAAAAACCATTAAAAATCTAATTATCAATAACCCGTGTATAATACTACCCACTCCACACACACACACTTTATGGATGATTTTTAGTGTTAAATTTCTAATATTATATACATGAACAAATACAGTATTTCTAGTTTTATTTCTAGTGGCAGGTTGGAAGATGGTTATTTGATGTTATTTATTGTTTTTATTTCATGTCCTACAGGCTCTGAAATGTTAAATTAATTTGAAACAGCTTTTGAAAAAAATCTGTGAGATTGCTCTTTACYTCTGTTTACCTGCAAAATCATGGAAAATCTGTGTAAATTATGGACAATCTGTTCAACTTGACATGTATGRCGTCAGCAAACCAGTTAGCTTCTGCTAAATTCAGTTTTGCTAACTTTGAGTCRGCTAACAGCTAGCTAACAAGCTAACATCAGGTTTGTGTCAGTCCCACCCGTCTTCAGCTGGATGGAGACGAAGACGTGACGCTGACTGAGACAGTCGTATTAGCTAGTTAGCTGTCAGAATTAGCATAGCTATATTTTTAGTTAGCAGATTGAGTTAGCCAACGTGCTCACCACTGGCTAACACAAAATGAGCGCTAATATAACTCAAACGTCTGTTATGAGTCTTTTTATCAGCTTCCAGCTCTCAGAACCTCCTCGGTCGAGCTTCCCGGCAAGTTCAGCTTAAGATCTGACGTCAGCAGAACGCAGCTCACCGATTGGTCAGCCATCATTTTTAAACTAAACAACCGCAGCGATCGTTAAACAGTAATATTTATAAAAATAAATTCATTTAAATGCAGCTGCAACCGTTTCTCTGCCTGTTGAAGATGACAGAATCCAGACAGATCTGGATAGAATAGACGATGGATAGGTCTGGATCGGAGGAGGGAAGCTGATATTTTGGAAACTGACAGAACATGGTTTCATCAGAGCTCTTAAAAAAACCAACGAATCTCTTCTTTTTAAATGAACCACTTTTTTCACACGCGATTTAAAAACCGGTCGCTGTTGAAACAACGTTTTCCTTACAGATAAATCAAAAAAAAAAAAGATTTTTATCTGACTTGTTTCCCGTTTCCAGCAGAAAGCATTCACACACGTCACACTTCAGAATGAATAATTTCCTGACAAAAACGAGGCCTGAGTCATGAAACCACATGAAAGTTCCCCCACACTGATTAATCCAGTGCAGAAATAAAGAAGCACTTTGTTCTCTAAAATCCATTCAAAGCAAACCTTCATGATTCTTTAAAGCTAAACTCCTTCAAACTGACGGGAACAGAGCTTCGTTTTAAGATTGTTTCAGCACGTATTCGCTTATTTTTTGTAATTAGACTGTGAAAAACCTTCAACAGGAGCCTGAAGTTAAGTAATAAAACCTTCAGAACATTATAAACGTGTTTTTCTCAGGTTGCTGCTGTGACCAAATGACAAAACAAAACAGACACGCCTCATTCCTGCAGCCAGCGCAGGATTCACAGAGCCTCACACGCCCACAGCAGGATTCCACACAGGAGGTGGCCGTCGTTAATCAAAGAGAAACGGCGTTCGTACCGTTGTTGCTCTGTCGGACACAGTCCTGCATCACGGCGAGCCACTTCTTATGCTCCGCCTCCGTGGACACGCAGAAGTAGTGATGGCGAGCGTACGGGTGCCACAGGATCAGCGGGAACTTGGTGGCGAACTTGATGAAAGGGTTGCTGCCGACTTTGGCCTTCACACCTGAAATTAAAATAAACAAACAAAAGGTTTTATTAAAGTAAAGAAGAGCCACGCCCTCCACACATAAACCACCTGTCAGTAAATTATCAGAGTCAAAAAACAGAGCTTGAACTTCTGAATCCATGTGGGCGGGTCGGGATCAGGAGGTGTTTTACTAACAGACAAGTAGAAAAGGACCGGTGAATCGCTCTGTGCTAACGCCACTTCCTGTCTGCTCTAACATCACTTCCTGTCTGCTCTAACATCACTTCTTGCCTGCTCTAACATCACTTCCTGCCTGCCCTAACGTCACTTCCTGCCTGCTCTAATGTCACTTCCTGCCTGCTCTAACGTCACTTCCTGCCTGCTCTAACGTCACTTCCTACCTGCTCTAACGTCACTTCCTGCCTGCTCTAACGTCACTTCCTGCCTGCTCTAATGTCACTTCCTTTCTTCAGCATTCCCACCTGGCAGGCTGGCGTTCATCAGCTCCATGTACTCCTCCATGGAGGTCAACACTCTGTAGCCGGCACAGTTGATGGAGACTTTGGGATGAAGTCCCTGGCTGTGAGCCTGTCGACAAACAGTTTGAACACGACGTTAACGAGAATAAAAGAGTGTGTGTGTGTGTGTGTGTG
>NW_013952843.1:295529-303236 GCF_001266775.1 Austrofundulus limnaeus | reverse complement strand
TGTGTGTGTGTGTGTGTGTGTGTGTGTGTGTGTGTGTGTGTGTGTGTGTGTGTTGTCCAGGACTTGAAGTCTTTTTGATTTTTTTATTTAGGTTTTGGTTTTATTTTCTCAAAAATGGAGATTGTTGTTATTAAGTAGGTTGTTTGTATTTTTTTTAATACAGGGCAGATATCAGATTTTTTCATCTTTCTGCACCTTTTTCATTCAGTAATTAATTTACTTTGTTTTTTTTTTAAGGATTTGTTGTTTTATAAATAAATAAATAATTAATTACTGGTCGTAGGAAGTTCAGGTCTTGCATGAGGCTACAGGTGATGATAAACGAAGCTGTTTGGGAGCCGAAACAGTCTAACATCCCATCAATAACAAATACTTTGAGTTGAGGACAGACCGGACTAGAGCATCATCATCTCATCGTATGTCACTGCAGGTCCTGAGACGTAGGAGACAAATTAAATCAACGTGTTCTCAGGACTAATCCACTGAACGGTTGTGTSTTAGGGCTTTTATTTTGAAGGGTTGCTTTGTGTCAAAAAAGCTAAAACTTTCATTTTGTTYTGAAACTTCTGGGACAATAACAGCAACGTTTTTCACACAAGTGTTGACGGTGAATTCTCCAGCAGTGAAGGAAGACGATGGAGACGTTGACAAAAATGAAGAAGAGCAAATTGACAGAAAACTGGAGGTAAAATACAGTTAGCATGCAGTTAGCATGAATGCTAATATAAAGGAAACAGAATCTAAGACAGACACAGAGTAAAAAGTAAAAAGAATAAATCAAACATTTTTTTAACGTGCAGAAAAAAAAAGAAGTGTTATTCAAGTCATCTGTATTTTTTTTATTTCCCAGCATTAAAAAAACAATRACAGGMAGGGAACAGCCTAAAGAAGAAYAACAGAAACAAGAGGATCTCACCGCTTTGCTCTCGTAAAAGTTCAGGGTGTAGTTGTTGGGCACCGACACAAACCGGACCCTCCACTTCCTGTTCTCCTCCAGGTTGTGGAACAAACTCCCRGAGAAAATGGTTCGATCCAGCAGAGGGTCCTGGGAAAACAAAAAAACATTAATAATAATAATAATAATAATGATATTAATAACAACAACAACAACCAGAAACCAGAGGTGGACAAAAGGGTTCTGGTTTTAAAACAAACTTTCAGCTCAAAATTTTATATTTAAAAAAATCAAAACAAAATAAATGAAAAGCTTAAAAATCTGAAAATAAAAGTAAAAATTTAAATTAAACGTTTCATCTGCACTCGTCTAAACTGATATTTAACTTTAATCTTCATTCAAACTCAACAACCTTATAAAGACTTTTTAAATGTAAATAAGCTTATTCACAAATAAAACATCAAAGAAAAGTTTGAATCTCAGGACGTTCCTGAGAATAAATCAGACGGCACACATCGTGACCTTTCTGTGGAGCAGCTGTGACTGCGTCCCGCCGCCTCCTTCGATCTCGAATCGGACGGCGTTGAAGAGAGCGACGGCATACTGCTGCTCGTACAGACCGCCGAACTCCTTCATCACACTCCTGGTCTGAGCTGCAGACAGACAAACAAACAAACAAACAAAAACAAACAGGAAGTGAACAAAAAGCTGGTGACGTCACAACGTGGGATTTGTTTTATTATTTATTTATTTCTTAATGTCAAAATCTTTGATGATGATTTGAACGACATAAAAAGGTTCAAATGAATTAAAAACAAAGTGAAACAAACGTTGTGAACTGAGAGGAAACTTTGTTATTTTATCGGCTGTGAAAAGAGTCGCAGCTCCACTCTGATGTTTATGGAAGGAAGGGAACAGGAAGGAGGGAGCGGAGCGGCGACAGGAGAGCAGGAAGGAAACAGCTGACGGGACAGGATGGACGCCGAGGGAATGCGGAGGAGACGGAGGACAGAGGGGAGGACAGGGACAAACACTGAGGCAGCAAAAACACCAAGTCAGACGCCTTAAATCTGTTCTTAAACTGAATTTTCATGAGTTGACTTCAAATTTAAATGTCACATCTTTGGAGATTTTCTTCCAATTTTTATAATTTGATTGATTTAAAGTTCAAAAAGATTTAAAATGAATTTYAAGAGTGTTTTAAAAAAGTGCTGGCTGAACTGTTTTGGACTCCAAATAAGCAGGAAGTCGATACTTTCCACCTACTGCCAAAATCAGCAGCCTCAATTTAGATAAAAGTTTAAAGTATAGTTTAAAAGAAAGGCGAGGAAAACATAACCTCTGCATTTATTTTTAACTAAACTTTAGGCTAAACTGCAGCGGCACAAGTATGCAACACATAGAAATAAAAAGACTTGTTGGACAAAATTATAAAAATAATTCAATTTAAGCATTCAAGAGACACAAATGCATGTGCAAGTAAAAGGAAAAACTTTGTAAAATATATATTAAAACATTAAAATTTAAGTTATATGTGTTAAAATATATAATTTATTGGAACTAAGCTGGAAAAATAAATATGAAGGTCAATTAAATTATAAAACATGAGGTAAAGTTCAGTTTTTTAATTTATTTGGTGCATTTTAAATGTATTTATTTATTTAATGGTTCATTTTTCTATTTCTGCTTTTATTTCTAAATTATGTCAGTGTCGGTCCTCCACACTGCAGAACATGAAGAGGTAGTTCAGTGACTGAATCAGGTGTGTTGGAGCAGGAAACATGTAAAACATGTAGGGCTGCGGCCCTCGGTAGGACATGAGAGGAAAACCTCCAGAAGTAACCGTTCTGGAGGAGTCCTGAGYAGTTTGAACCGACTCTTCGATCTTTCTGACCAATTCTTTTGGTCCTGATCAGGACCACAGGTTGGAGCGTAGACTGGGCCAGCTCTGCCCTTCGAGTCAACAACTCCTTCAACACTTGAGACGTCGCCTCAACATTGAGCTGAACGGACCACAGTAAGGCTCCGAGACCTGCGGCTCTTTGAAGATCGGACCAAAGCTGACATCCGATCACGTTTTTTTTTATACTCAACAGAAAGCTTCAGCAGTTTTCTTGTCAGTTTGTTTGTGTACGATAATACCAAGAGTGAAACGTTGATTAGATCATGCTATTAGCATGTTAGCCACTTCAATAATCCAACTTCCACCCTTAAAGTTGGATTGTTCTCTCAAATTCAATTAGGTACAGTACTTTTCTTCTTTACATGGATCAGGTCATTTATTTTGTCCTGAATGGTAAAAATAAAAATTCACTATACATCTTTAGTTTTATAATGTCAACCCCACTGTCCAGAAAGACCCCCTTCAACAAACAAAGTGGCCCACGGGCCACCAGTTGACCACGTTTTATGGCTCTGGACATATTTTATTAAGGAGCAGAAATGTCTCTTTTGACAACCAGTCCTAACTGAACTCTGCACAGAAAAGTCAAACAGCCAGAGGCAAACAGGGTGTCGTCTTTTACATCCTGTTTTAATAAAGGGATCAACCATTTCTTTTATTAAAGGTTGAGTTAAAATAACTCCTAAAGTTTAGAAATTATAAAACTATTAAAGCAAACTTCTGTTTTTACCCAGAAAACTCAACCTAACTTCAAACATCAGCAGCTGAACATTAGAYGCTTTGTTTGGATTAGCAACATGCTAACAATAATAAATAAAGTACACAGTGTTTATTAGCTGACTGTGTTAACACTGCAAGTGTGTCTGCGTGTGTCACAGCCATGTGACGTGTTTAATAACACACACACAGGGACTAACGCTGACTCCAGGGTCAGGGGAGGACGGCCCGGACCGGCCCGGCCCGCGGTTCAAACAGATAATCAGGGAGTGTGTGTTGGAGACGACGCAGAGGGAGGGTGTGTGACGAGCAGACAGCAGTTTCAGCTGCTGTAACGTGTCTTTACCTGCTGCACKTCATTATCTCCTGATTACTCCCTTCATGCTTCTCTCAGAACTCAGCAGAGGTTCCTGGGATCCGAAAACAAAAGTACCGTTTGTTGTTAAAAACTGACACAGAGAAGCTGAACTCTGCGAGGCGTTTAGGTGACCAACGGTTCAGACTCTGAAACATTCGGCTCATTTTAGCCTCCCTGGTTTTAACCGTGTGAACGCTGAGTCTCTGTTTTTACAATCATTATCTGCTATTTTAGCTAAACATACCAAAAACATTGAGCTCATTCAGGAGATGGGTGCTGAGACTTTCCCTTTTAGCTCAATTTTTGTTACTTTTAGCTCATCTTTTACTTTTTTTAATTTACCCATTGCTGCATTTAGACTATAGCTTAGCTTTTTGCTGCTGTTATAGGCTGCAGTTAGCTTATTTTTAGCTGTTTGTAGCTAAGTTCTGGCAGCTGTTTACCTTTTGTTTCTTTATGTCTTTAGCTTAGCTTTTGCTGATGTTACCCTACTTTACGCTGCTGTTAGCTAACCTTTACTGCTTGTAGCTCAGCTTTTGCTTCTTTTAGACATTAGCTTACCTTTTACTGCTTTTAGGTTACCTGTAGCTGCTAGCTTAGCTTTTGCTTTTTTAGCTTAGGCTACCCTTTTTTAGACTTTAGCGTACCTTTTCCTTCGGTTAGACTAGCGTATTCTTTTGCTGCGGTTAGGCTTAGCTTAACTTTTAATGCAGTTAGCTTACTTTTTAATGCTTTTAGGTTATCTTTAGCTGCTAGCTTAGCTTTTGCTTCTTTTAGTTTACCTATGCATCTTAGACTTTAGCTTGCTGCTATTAGATTTTAGCTTACGTTTGTTGCATTTAGCGTAAAATATGCTGCATAGTTTTTATTTTAATTAATTTTGATGTTTGCATTTTGCAATTTAAGATTTTGTTACTTTTAGCTAAGGTTCTGCTTTTAAGTTTAAACAACTCAGCTTCAACTTCTTCAGTAAACTTCAGCTTTGTTGCAGACATTTTATGTTTAGTTAAATTCACAAACTGGAGATGCAAATGCCACGACACCTTCGGCTCTGTGCTGATAATCCTGCGGATCGTGATTTTAGGATAATTATTAACTGACAGAAAAGTTTCTCTTTAGCTGTTTGACAGAAACTTCAATAAATCCAGTTCTTTTAGCAGTGAAAACAAAATATTTCCTGCTAAATGTCTGCAACTCAACCCAAACCATAATAATCCCTCTGCCATGCTTTTAAAGCTTTGGTTCCTTACTTTTAACATTTGCTACAAAAAAAAAGATTATTTTAGTATTTCAGAAAGCTGCACATGTCCCGAGGCTAAAATATACTTTCAGTGAGAGAAATGTTGATTTAATCGTCCCCCAGTTTGAAGCTGGAACTCGTGTTTTTATTTCCACTGCTGCCTTAAACATCTGCTTCACTGAGACGTAAACCACAAAAAAGTCCATTTCAAACGGTTCAGACCAGCTGGTTCTGTACGTTTTCAGGGTCCGACCCACAAAATGCAAACAGCAGAGACTCTGTGAGCAAAAGTATCTCTGCTTGAAGCGAACAGACTGACAATAAACCAACAAAAGATCTGATTATAGCTGCTATTTTTTATATTTTACAACAGTTTTTGAACTAAAATGCTGAATAAAACTTGGTACACATTTTGTTCAGGTGTGGTTCAACATCCTGACATTTTTTTTTCAAACTGCCAGACGCCTGAAAACAGTTTTGTTGTTGGGAGTTTCAAACAGAGTTTTTTTTCTTTTCTGCTTGAAACAAAGCAACAAAAACAATGTTTGAATCAAACCTTTAAAGCATTCCAGTCAAAAACACTCCATTAAAACTAAAGTCTGCCAGACTTCAGGTCTTTAAAYGCATCATTAAACTCCTGCTGATTACAGGAATCCTGAGCAGATCCATGAAGAGTTTCCAGCCTCTGCAGGCTCCACGGTGCAGATCTGAGGCTACTTAAAATAACATGTTCCGCTTTGGTAAAAACTGCTCGTTCTGTCTGAGTAAAAAAGCAAGAAACYCAAAAAATACTGTTTCTTTTTGTYTTAAAACCTGAATAATTCTGGAGGAATTAAAAGCCTGACATTATGTGTGCTGTTTGTAACCTTCCACACCCTCCTTACCTGTGATTATCTCCCTCCTGGTCTCATCCAGGTGAGAGGAAACCACGTCCCCCATGGTTCCAGCGGAGCTTCAGAGATCCTCCAAGAGGGGAAACCGTTCTGGTCGTATTTCCAGGACCCTTCGAGGGAAAAAAAAGCCTGCTGGGAAACAGCTTCACTCTCCCGCTGAGAAAACCACCCTGTGATTTCCTGCTTTCTCTAAAAAAAAAAAAAAAAAAAACCTTCAGAGGAGGAGGAGGAGGAGGAGGAGGAGGATACTATACTCTTTCACAGCCATGGAACAGAACCGGACACACCCTCTGAAAGTCATCACTGGTCCAACGTGTTCAGTCAGGGTGTGGCCAGAACCTGGAGAGCATTTCTGATGTGTGTTTATCCTCCAGTTGCCTGGCAGCAAACATTTGTTTGGGTTAAAAAAGAAACAGGATTATTGCATAGCTGTTGATATTTAGTCTACAAGTCACTTCCTATAATGCTGACACTTTATACAGTGGGAGGAAAATAAAACAGGAACCAGGTGATGGTCATTTATGGAGCACATCCCTGCTGCCCCCTTGTGGTGAAACTAAAAACTACAACTTTATTTTGACAGAAGACTTCTCTATTTTTTTATTTTAAATGGTATTTTTTGCATTGTAAAGCAAAGATAATCTGTTAAATTTAAAGAAAATTAGATTATTTTTTAGCTAAGATCGCATCAAACCTTAGCACTAACTGATGAAGTCCTCCCTGCTTGTATGTTAGCAATATAACAGAATTAGCATTAGAAAAATTAACAGGAGTAGTAGCAGTGTTGTGTGACTTATAATTATTGTATTTGTAGGATAACTTGACCTCTTCACTGACACGAGAAAGGTGATGTAGTAAATTTTGCATTTACAGTGTTAGCAAAAGGATGTTCATTAGCAAAATTAGCTTTAGCATAAGTAGCATTAGTAATAAAAGTAGCGTTAGCAGCAGTGGACTTGCTTGTAATATCAACATATAATAGTAATAGTAATAATATAATAATAGCAATAATAAGCAATAGAAAAATAAAAATTATTAAAATCTGCATTAGAATTAAGTGTACTGTATTGATACTAGCATAGCTGATGTAGCTGTAGGACGACTTGCTCTATTAGCATTAGCAGAATAAACATTTATTAGCAGTAACACCAGCGTTAGTAGCCTTAAAATTAGAAATATTAGCAGTAATTAATTCAGCACTAATAGAATTAGCAATAGCAGTCCTAATACTGTGATAAAATTATTAGTAAAACATAATAGTAGAATAGTAATAGCAAAGGGTGAATTAGTGAAAGTAAAGGTGACTGTAGTAGAATTAGCATGTCATAATTAGCATTAGTACAGTTAGCGTATTAGCAAAATTAGCATTACTGAAGTAGCATTAGCAGTTGTAGCATTAGGGTAAATGCAGTATTAATTTCAGTAAATTAGAGTAAATTAGCCTTTAGCAGAAATGGATTTTAAAAATAAATATTTTTGAACATTTTAATTTAATTTGTGTTTTATTTTAGTAACCTACTACTGAAAAATAGTAGGCCTAAGTTCCTACGCAGTCATCTTACCCATTTCCTGCGAACGATTATAATACAAAAAATGAGCCAGCATCTTTTGCAAAATTGAAAAAATAAAATAAAACAAAATAGAATACATAAAATAAAAATAATAGCTGCCTATCCTATGGACAGGACCGCAGTAAAGTCC
>NW_013952843.1:291408-294776 GCF_001266775.1 Austrofundulus limnaeus | reverse complement strand
GCTCCGAGGGGCAGCTATGGCCAGCCTTGTCTCACAAGGGATCCTGGTTTGGTGTCGTGATTGTTTTTTTTTTTTTTTTTTTTGGGGGGCCTGATGTGGAGGCGCAGCTCGGTTCTGCAGGGTCAAACGGGTGCAGGCCTGTAAAACAACCAGAGCAAACAAAAAAAACATATTTTTTTAAATAGATGTTTGTGCAGGATTTGATCTAAGCAGACTGATTCAGAACCAGATCAACACAATCTGGATTTTTTTTTTCATATCATCATCATTTTACTTATATAAATGTCYCTGCATATAGTAACATTAATATAAATGATAACACAACAAAGCATGAAGCTTATTTCCATTGTGGTTCATAAACAGACGGTTTGGAAGCTAAGATCCGGATCCTGTTCTGGTTTTTCTGCAGCGACGTCTCGATTTTAACCCAAAATCCTTTCATAAACCCTGAGCTCCTGACTGTACTCCTGATTGTTTCATAGTAAAGTTACGTAAGCGTGTTTGTAAAAGCAGACTGAGTGAATAATCTGTTCCAGAGCAGAGTAAACACTGAGCAGCAGCAGGATGCAGGAGGCAACACCTGCACTCTGTTTGGCCGAGGTGGAGCTGGGACTGGAGGAGGGAAAGAGAGAGAGAGGAGGACTCTGCAGRAGTCAGGATGAAGGAAGAGGAGGAGTGGGGGGGATGGGCAACAGGCCCAGTTTCACCCTCCTCCCTCCACTTTCTGCTGCCTGGATGTGAGCATCGATTGGAGGAGCAGAGGCTGAATGAGAGATTTCTGCTTAATAATTTAAAAAAAGGGTTKGAAACGCTGCCGTTGCTCACTAAATCACAAAATAACCCACTAATACTAAAATCAGCTGAGTCATGTTTCGTTGGCGACAATTACGAGATGTTTGTTTACATTCGAACATCCCTTTAGTCTGGAGGATAGTTAGTAAAATAATCCCATAGGCGGTATACCGTTTTGTACCGAAAACCGGTTTTTATTTTTGTTATGATATGACTTTTCTGAATACCTGTGTAAATAGCCTGAACGTGRGGAACGTTTCGTCGCGGCCGCCAGTGAACTGTTTCCCTGYGGACACGTTTCCGCASAGCACCGCTAAGCGCATTAGCATGCTAACATTGTTGGAACAACTGGCGGCGGGTGGTGTGTTTCAGCCACTTATATGGTCTGACGTAAAAAATAAATCCCGTTTTCACCATTGCTGAATAGTCAGTGATGTGCACGGTTAGATTTAACGCGCTACGTTATAACGGAGATGTTACTGCTTGGAAACTCTAGCGTGCTTCAATTGTGAAAAGCCCGGGGAGAAGTAGATTTGTAATGTAGCGGAGTTGACTGGTGTGCAAAGTTAGTCGTCCTTTTAAGTTTTATTAACACGCAACGATAGACCAGATAATGTTTTTTTTCTCAARCCTTCACGATCGGACCTAAATGCATGATCGCTGCCTACAACCAGGCAAAGAAGAAAAGACGTATAAAAGTGGGGAAACAGTGATGCAGTAAAAGAAAAAAGTCAATAAGCAAAGTTTGTACATTTTATTATCAGCTGAGCTGTGAGGAAAAAAAATACCGTCAAATACCGTGAAACCGGTGTAATTGTTGAAAATACCGTGATATAAAATTTGGGTCATACTGCCCAGCTCTATAATCCCAAGGCGTAAACAGAGGTGGAAAGATCAAAAGTTTAGCTAAGTTCTGTAGCTTCAAACACTGAATGACATGAACGTTTACCATTGTTTTAACATGAACATACATAATTTATCATATTAGCCTAAAATAAAACCAAAATATGTTCAGACTTTCGTTCTCAATCACGTCAGCGTGAGGCGACTAAAAGGTCAATAAATCAAAATATCTACAAGAAAATGTTCTTAAATGAACCCAGATAATCGTTAAATTATTTTTGAAGTGGTTAGAAGCAACTGAAAGTTAAACTGCTGCGTTTAGGTTAAGAGTTAGAATTAATTTGAAATATTTCTGCAACCATCGTCTGTGTTCTGATGAGGAAACTTTAATAATTCTGTTCTGTAAATCAAAAATTCACCCTAATGTAAAAATATTTGATTAATCCAAGGTACTCACCAGGTGCTGCTGTCTCTTTTCTGTCAAAAAGTCATTTAAATTTTTTTTATTGATTGAYTTAAAAAAAAAGTCATTTTAAAACAGCAGAAAAACAAAACAGAGTAGGCCTCTAACAACAGGTGTCCTAATTAGTAACTCGCAACAGGTGTGTGGAGTAAAGTAAACTAGCCAAAGACATTAACACAAAGGAAATTAATCAAAAACAAAACTAATAATAAAAATTATCCAGAAAAATTATTAGAAAACATAGAATCATAGAAATTACAGTGATAAACACTGGCTAACTGCTAGCTATTTTCGTAATTATATTTTTAAATTTGTTACAACAGCTTTTTAATTTGTTTTTAAAGTACAAGACCTGTCAAAGGATAAAGGCCCTTTTAATATAAAAATAAGTAAGATACTGTATCATACATAGTTAATGTAGAAACAAGCTGTGTAGTTAGCTACACAACTATCTTAGCTATCTATTTAGCTAGCTTGCTATCTATCAAGCTAGCTAACTAGCTATCTCTAATATTAGGTAGGGCTGTGTATTGCAAGAATTTGGCGATACGATACATATAACAGAGGGGTCACGATACGATATATCCCAATATATTGCGATACTGTAAGCAAGGCAATATATTGCGATATATTGCGATTTTTTTGTCCAAAAATTCTATTAAATAAAAACCTCTTACTGAAAAAAAAAAGCCAATGTTTACTTACAATGCTAATGCTACCCTTACTCTCTGGTGCTCAAGAGGTAGAGGAGCCAAACGGCTGGCTCACTGCTGCCAACTAGTGGTCAAAGGCTGAACTACAACATAAAAATTAATAGTTGGCAAGAAGGTTGACATTTTAAACCTTAGTTAAAAATCGATACAGGGCTTTAGAATATCAATACAGTATCGGGAAATGAAATATCGCGATATTTCAGTGTATCGATATTTTCTTACATCCCTAATATTAGGCCACATTATCTTAGTAGCAATCCATTTAACTAGTTTGTCATCAAGCTGCTAACTAGCTAACTAATTACATTGTTAGCTACATTTCTATTTTAGCAGCTATTATGTAGGTGGGAACTAAGTAATTATATAGTTGGCTACATTACTATCTTAGTAGCAATCATTTAACTAGTTTGTCATCAAGCTGCTAACTAGCTAACTAATTACATTGTTAGCTACATTTCTATTTTAGCAGCTATTATGTAGGTGGGAACTAAGTAATTATATAGTTGGCTACATTACTATCTTAGTAGCAATCATTTAACTAGTTTGTCATCAAGCTG
>NW_013952843.1:288736-290846 GCF_001266775.1 Austrofundulus limnaeus | reverse complement strand
GCTGATCATGGGGGACGGGCTGACCTGGGAGGACGGGCTGATCATGGGGGACGGGCTGACCTGGGAGGACGGGCTGATCATGGGGGACGGGCTGACCCGGGAGGACGAGTCCACCCGGGAGTACGGACTGACCATGGAGGATGAGTCCACCAGGGAAGACGTGTCCACCCTGAAGGATGGGCTGACCCGGGAGGACAAGTCCACCCTGAAGGACGTGTCCACCTGGGAGCAGGTCTGCTGGTTTCTGGAGCAGATCGGGGAGTCCTGGTCTGACTCAACTCTCCTGTTAGAAAAACAAACCAAGAACTGGATCCAGCTGCCAGACTCAGACTGTGGGTTTAAGTCCTGTTAGGAGACTCTGAGGACTCACGTCTTCAGATCAGTCCTGGTCCTTCGACTCGTCTGCTCCTCTTCCTCGCTCTCCGGCTGCTCAGAGGTCTTTACATCCGGAGAGGAAACTCTGAGACGATCAGGATTCTTTAAGGTTTGGCCTCTAAAAGGAGCAAAAACAAAATATTTACAGTAAAATAAACTGGAGAAAGATTTTAGCTGAAAGCTGCTGAAGCTGAAAACGTTCAACAGCTAAAATGTTGATGAGTTAAATTTGAACAGCTGTTTGCTGAAAGGAGGAAAACAAAGTGAAAAATAAAAATAAGTGTTGAAAAAGCTGAACGGGGCAGAAATGTAGCTAAAACCAGAAACAAGTCAGATTTAGCAGAAAGGAGGTAAAAGAACAGTAAAACAGCCGACATTAGCAGAAACAAAAACAATGTGATAAAAATAGCTAAAAAAATGGTGAAATGAGCTGAAAATAACTTGAAAATAGCTGAAAAAGCTGAAATTAGCACAAAGAAGCTGAAATTATTATTATTATTATTAAAGTGAAGTTAGTAGAAAAAACCTGAAAGTAGCTAAAAAGCAGCTTAAAAAGGCAGAAAAATAAGAACAAAGCAGTTTTTTAATTAACAGAACAGCCGAACAGAGCAGAAAGACAGCTGAAATAGCAGAAAAAGATACAAATTATAAAATAAAATCCCTAAAACTGACAGGTTTTGTGTTTTTCTCGACTCCACACAGGTGTGTTCACTGATCAGAGGTCTGACAGTTTCTTCATCCTTCTCCTCCTCATCGTCACTCTTGTTGCTGGCCGAGCTTGGTCCAGGGTCTGCTGGGCCCTCCGGTGACCGATGAAGACTCTGTGAGGAGATGAAGATGAGGAACTAACCGACCGGGTGAGGTTTGAACAAACAGCTGCAGCTCATCAGACCTGAGGAGGAGTCAGYGTTTGTTCCTCCTCAGACGTCGAGGAGGATCCAGGAGTCTGCTGCTCCTTCAGCTCCTCTACGTGCAGCCCGCACTGAAAGATCAGACCCTCCAGCTCCCTGAGACCAACACAACAAACGTTCAGGGACCTCGCTCCACGAACAGGAAGAAGATACAACCTGATCTATTGTTTTTACCGTTCGGGGTCGAACGGGCAGGCTTCCAGTCCTCGCTGCTGGAGGAGTCTGTGCTCGTCTCTRGTCAGAAGATAGCTCCTCTCTAAAGAGTTCAGCCCCTCAGAGAGCCGAGAAACACCCTGAACCATCAGATCACTGTTAATATCAACTCTGAGGATCAGGATTATTATGATAATGACAAAAATAAATATTTATCACAATTATTTGTTGCATTTAGTCAAAAACGAATATGACATAACAATGACAATTGTTGCACTTGTATTTAACAGCCACGCATTAGTGCTAGCTCTGTGTTAAGATTAGCTTCATGTCAGTGTTAGCTTCTCGTTAACATGTTAACATTAGCTCCATGTCAGTGTTAGCTTCTTGTTAACATGTTAACATTAGCTGTGTCAGTGTTAGCTTTTCGTTAACATGTTAACATTAGCTTCATGTCAGTGTTAGCTTTTCGTTAACATGTTAACATTAGCTGTGTCAGTGTTAGCTTCTCGTTATCATGTTAACATTAGCTTCATGTCAGTGTTAGCTTCTTGTTAACATGTTAACATTAGCTGTATCAGTGTTAGCTTCCCATTAACATGTTAACATTAGCTCCGCGTCAGTGTTAGCTTCTTTTTAACATGTTAACATTAGCTGTGTCAGTGTTAGCT
>NW_013952843.1:284319-287374 GCF_001266775.1 Austrofundulus limnaeus | reverse complement strand
CTCATTAACATGTTAACATTAGCTCCATTTCAGTGTTAGCTTCTCATTAACATGTTAACATTAGCTCCATTTCAGTGTTAGCTTCTCATTAACATGTTAACATTAGCTCCATTTCAGTGTTAGCTTCTCATTAACATGTTAACATTAGCTCCATTTCAGTGTTAGCTTCTCATTAACATGTTAACATTAGCTCCATTTCAGTGTTAGCTTCTCATTAACATGTTAACATTAGCTCCATTTCAGTGTTAGCTTCTCATTAACATGTTAACATTAGCTTCATGTCAGTGTTAGCTTTTCGTTAACATGTTAACATTAGCTGTGTCAGTGTTAGCTTCTCATTAACATGTTAACATTAGCTCCATTTCAGTGTTAGCTTCTAATTAACATGTTAACATTAGCTTCATGTCAGTGTTAGCTTTTTGTTAACATGTTAACATTAGCTGTGTCAGTGTTAGCTTTTCGTTAACATGTTAACATTAGCTTCATGTCAGTGTTAGCTTTTTGTTAACGTTAACATTAGCTGTGTCAGTGTTAGCTTCTAATTAACATGTTAACATTAGCTTCATGTCAGTGTTAGCTTTTTGTTAACATGTTAACATTAGCTGTGTCAGTGTTAGCTTCTCATTAACGTTAACATTAGCTTCATGTCAGTGATAGCTTCTCGTTAACATTTTAACATTAGCTTCATGTCAGTGTTAGCTTCTCATTAACATGTAATATTAGCTTCATGTCAGTGTTAGCTTGTTGTTAACGTGTTAACATTAGCTCCACGTCAGTGTTAGCTTCTTGTTAACGTTAACATTAGCTGTGTCAGTGTTAGCTTCTTGTAAACATGTTAACATTAGCTTCATGTCAGTGTTAGCTTCTCATTAACATGTTAACATTAGCTCCGCGTCAGTGTTAGCTTCTTTTTAACATGTTAACATTAGCTGTGTCAGTGTTAGCTTCTTGTTAACGTTAACATTAGCTGTGTCAGTGTTAGCTTCTTGTTAACATGTTAACATTAGCTGTGTCAGTGTTAGCTTCTTGTTAACATGTTAACATTAGTTTCATGTCAGTGTTAGCTTCTCATTAACATGTTAACATTAGCTCCACGTCAGTGTTAGCTTCTTAACATTAGCTTCATGTCAGTGTTAGCTTCTCGTTAACATGTTAACATTAGCTTCATGTCAGTGTTAACTTCTTGTTAACAACATTAGTTTCATGTCAGTGTTAGCTCTGTGTTAACATTAGCTCTGTGTCAGTGTTAGCTTCTTGTTAACATTAGCTTCATGTCAGTGTTAGCTCTGTGTTAACGTTAGCTCTGTGTCAGTGTTAGCTCTGTGTCAGTGTTAGCTCTGTGTCAGTGTTAGCTCTGTGTCAGTGTTAGCTCTGTGTCAGTGTTAGCTTCTCGTTAACATTAGCTTCATGTCAGTGTTAGCTCTGTGTTAATGTTAGCTCTGTGTCAGTGTTAGCTTCTCGTTAACATTAGCTCCATGTAAGAACACAGCTCTCATGTTGTTCTTACCTCCTTCTTTTGACAATGTGTGAGGTTTTCATTCTTTATGAGATCCTCAAAAGTTTCCAGCTGAAATAAATAAATCCAGACTTTTATAATTCCACCAAATCTTCAATAAATTTAATCTGAGGTCAGTTTTCTCAGTTACCTGCTGGAGGAACCTCTCAGTCTGGCTGATAAGAAAACTGGAGAGCTGCTGTCCCAAAGCAGGATACTCGAGGACAGCATGAGGAGAGTCAGAGTCTTTACACCGTGGAGAACCATTTGGACCAGGTGGACCCACGGGGGTCTCAGCTCTCTGTGCTGCACAGAAATCCAGATTCAGGAACTTCTTTAGGCTCAGACCTGGATGAAGAACTGAGGGTCCAGCCTGTGCAGGGTCAAAGTTTAGGTTTACCTGAAGGACAGGAGAAAAAGAACACAATTTATAACAGATAAAACTTTGTGTGGTAGGAGCTGAGAGTCATCCCCAACACAAACTCTGAGGGCTAACATGGTGTAACATTTTTCAGGACGTGTTTTCTGTGTGTGAGAAATAAGGAACGACTCATAATTCAGACTGAATTCATCACATCTTGTTAACAGAACGTGGTGTGATTTTTATTCTGATTAAAGATGATCAGGTGATAAATGTTGGGACGGTAAAGGTCCCGCCCACAGGTGCTGACTGTGCAGGAGCAGACTGATGGAGCTGCAGTTTTAATTGGTTCTCCTCAAACAGAAACCAGCCAACCATTATAAAGGAGCCCTTTTGTAAGACTTTCAAACTCCTCCTGTCCTTTATCACATCATGGATCAGTCAGCAGCAGCATCTGATCAACATGTGATCCATGATGGGATGTAAACGTAACATTTTCTACATATAGGTCAAATTAATCACTGCAATAAAATAACTTTGTTTTTGTCACTTTTACAATGGATTGCATCAACTCTGTTACATACAGAAGGGAAGCTTCACCAAAGTGAAACATAAATCTGTGGATCTGTGTTCGWTTACTCTGCCTGGCTTTCTCAAGGACCAGGATGTGACACAAAAATCTGGATTATGGAGTTGAAAGTGAAAGTAGTCAAACTGAATTTTTAATAAACCAAAATACAGTTTCAAAGCAAATTAATTCAGATAAAAAACTTTAAATTCAGTTTAAATTCAGTGAAATTCATTTTCAAACCAATGCATTTAATTTCAAATTATGAACATTCAGATTCAATCTGAGAAATTCAAATTAAATTCCTGCTGGCACAAGATTTATCTCATATAAAACTGTCAGGATCTGAGCTGCTTCTCTGTCCTGTGAAAATAAAAACAGATTAATTCAACAGAAACCTAAAAACCGTTTATTTCACTCAGTCCGACTCAAAATGTTTTTAAATCTGATGCTGAAAATCTGCAGATGCTACTTTAAAAGTTGTGATTTTGAAGCGTTTGGATAAGAACTCAGTGATGAATCTACTTGGTGTTGTTACAGTGGTTTGCAAAAGTATTCATACCCCTTGAACTTTTCCATATTTTGTCACATTACAACCACAAACATAAATATATTTCACTGGAATTTAATG
>NW_013952843.1:274621-277621 GCF_001266775.1 Austrofundulus limnaeus | reverse complement strand
CTAATTTTGCTACAGGTAGAACTGCTAATTCTAGTTTATCTGATGCTAATTTTACTAATACTAATACCTCTTGTGCTAGGATGCTAGGATTAGCATCAAACAACTGAAGCTAAATTTGCTACTGCTAAAACTGCTTGTGTTAGTTATGCTGATGCTAATTTTGCTACAGGTAAAAATGCCAAAGCTAGTTCAACTGATGCTAATTTTACTAATGCTAATACCTCTTGTGCTAGGATGCTAGGATTAGCATCAAACAACTGAAGCTAAATTTGCTACTGCTAAAACTGCTTGTGTTAGTTATGCTGATGCTAATTTTGCTACAGGTAAAAATGCCAAAGCTAGTTCAACTGATGCTAATTTTACTAATGCTAATACCTCTTGTGCTAGGATGCTAGGATTAGCATCAATTAGACAACTGATGCCAATTTTGCTACTGTTGATACTACTTCTACTGATGCTAATTTTACTAATGCTAATACCTCTTGTGCTAGGATGCTAGGATTAGCATCAATTAGACAACTGATGCCAATTTTGCTACTGTTGATACTACTTCTACTGATGCTAATTTTAGCTACCAAGCTGATATAGCCATTTGGTAATATTTAGCCTTTTGCTACTTTTACTTAATTTTTTTAAATTTAGCTTTTAAATAGATTTTTGCTCTTAATGTCTTTTAGCTAGCCCTTTACTACTTTTTTTGTTTATTTTAGCTTTAATAACTCAGTTTTAGCTTCTTTGGCTAATTTCAGCAGTCAATTATTCAGCCCTCTGAAAACCAAGTCTGGGGTTCTGTTTGGGTCGTAGTTCTGCTGGTACCTGCAGCTGCTGGAGGAGGGTGGAGGCCTGCTGTCGACACCTGAACTCCGGCGGGACGATGAAAGTAGCGGCATTGGTCGGCGTGGAGGATCCGTCGCTGTCAAAAAGAACCTCCATCACGATGTCGGCCGGGGATTTAAAGGCGATGTGGGCCTCCGGCGACACCAGTGACTGTTGGCTTCTCGGGGGTTTGTAGCCTCCTTTGGGGAAATAAACTCTGGGTTCAACTTTAGAGAAGTCTGGTGTGAAATGACCAGGCCGAAAAGCTCCCGGGCCGAGAGGTTCAGGACCCTCAGGGGGGTGGCCCGACTCCGCCTCCTCCAAGTCTGACAGTCCGATGACACCGTTCTCGTCCATCTGGGAAAAGAAATCATCTTTGTCCTCTGATGATGATGAGGAGGAGTTCAGCGCTGGAGGAGCTGGGGTCCATGTGAGGATCCCCGGTGTTGTTTTCCTTCTCGTTTCCATTTCTGTAAACCACAGAAGCTCTCGGGTCTCAGCCAGGGACAGGGACCTCCTGCATCATTTTCAGCTCCTCTGGGTTTGGAAGGAGGAGCAGCTTCAGAACCATCATCTAACCATCATCTATCCTGGTGAACTACAGACTCGTGGACCTCTACTCTTCAGGACTGAGGATCAGAAGAAGCTACAGGTAGAGAACCAGAAACACAAGAGACGATCAAACCAACTCAAGTTGAGACATTTACCAACATACAAAATAATTTACAGGTTAAAGGGAGTTAAATTCTGACGACTAATGCTACTAATTCTGCTGCTAATGCTATTTCTATTGATGCTAATATGACTAATGCTAATGCTGCTAATGCTAGTTCAACTGATGCTAATATTACTAATGCTAGTTCAACTGATGCTAATATTACTAATGCTAGTTCAACTGATGCTAATATTACTAATGCTAGTTCTACTGATGCTAATATTACTAATGCTAGTTCTACTGATGCTAATATTACTAATGCTAGTTCTACTGATGCTAATATTACTAATGCTAGTTCTACTAATGCTAATTTGACTAATGCTAACACTTGTTTTAGTTTCTGCTTCTTTTGGCAACCAAGCTGCTGAACCTTTGCTAACATCATGTAGCCTTTTGCTACTTTTACCTGGCCTCTTCTAATTTCAGCTCATTTCTACAAATGTTTTGTCAATAAGGAATCACTTTAATCCTTTATCCCTATTTACAAAAAATATCTATTTTTATTAACATCTTTAAATGAGTCATAAATGTTTACAGATAAGAGTACACTAATTGAAATAGAGTAAAATATTTGTCACAATTTGATATTTGCACTAGAAAAATAGTCCCTGACATTTAATTTAGCAATCTTTCAGTCTAGCATCTTAAAATKTTTCAAGTATACATTTAAAGCAAAGTTTTCCAACAGGTTTCTTAAGAAATGATCCCTTTAATTCTCTTATAATTTTGTTTGAAACGGACTGTTTTTCTCTGCTAGCTGACAGGAAATCTCTTCGTATAACGTTTGACATCACTGTGAAAGATTTAGCATTTTTAAACTTATGCACAGCTCAAAATGCTGCAAATAAATTCTAAAAGTTATTTTCAGAGTTCGACTATCGTTACTCAACAGAAGACGATCTTGGTCACAAGACAATTAATTTTTAAACAAAGCTTAAATTAAAGCTATAGTTTATAAGTATTTGTATGATTATTTTTCATCTCTGCTGCTTTCGTTTCTGTGCTACACCTCAAAATTAAACCAATACAGCAGTTATTTGAAGTAAACAATAGTTTTCTAATTGTTTATTCATAAATTCACTTGTTGTTTCTAGAAGAACTAAAGGTTTATCCCTGCTGGCAGGTGGGGGGGTCACTAAGCTGATCTAAACCCGACAGGGGGGCTTAGAACCTGTATCCGTCTGCAGAACTGGGCTCCTGATAATCACCATAAAACAAGAGTCCATCTGAGTCGGACAGGTGAAGGAACAACAAAACAACTGGAGAGAGATCGATGATAACCTGTCACATAAATCAGAGGAAAACTGTTCCAGCTTTCACAAACTGAGCCCAGTTCTGACCAGAACCGAACCACAGAAACAAGGACAAAGTGACGCAGATATGACAGAGAATCCCTTCAGGATAACAAGGCAGACAATAAAAACCTGCTAAATGTTTTTGAAGTTTCCGCTCCAGTTGTAACAGAGGTT
>NW_013952843.1:262164-274468 GCF_001266775.1 Austrofundulus limnaeus | reverse complement strand
GTTTTAGGCTAACTACATAAAAAAGAAGTTTAATTTAAAATAAAGGACACACGAATAATTAATCAGGATTTGTTGCCTTGAAACCACAAAGCTTAAAAAAAGACCCACCCCTGTCACCATGACACTACAACAACAAACCACCGACTGCACAAGTTTACTGAAGCTTTAAAACAATTAAAACAAAAAAAACCCTCAAATTTATCAGCTGATTTTACATGACTAACAGCGAATTAGCTTAAAAAGCAAAGTGGCATTTTAAAAAGTTAGTTGTATTTGATCAAAACTCACTTTTCATTTGCTTTAAAACGACACACAAACCCCGCGTTGAGGAKAATTAATGTAACACAAAGATATTACCTTGTTTTGAACGCTGCTACGCGGAGTATTTGATCAAAACAAGACGATGATGTCGATGTTTAGAAYGCTAATTATCAGTCTTCAGGAGTGAGGCACTGATTTAGCTGACAGACGTGTTAACCCAAGTTAGAACARGTGGGTTAAATTTAGCCCCGAGTTTAGCGTTAAAGGCGTTTCTTCTACCCTTACAACCGAGATAAGAGTATTTCATCTGTTTTAACTACAAACGCTGTTTAGTAAATTTAATATTTCCAATCATTATCGTAATTAGTTAATGTAATTAGGTATTTATTGCGAGTTGTGTTACCTGACAGACAGCGCTGAGGGCACAATAGAATACTACTTAGGAGAGCTTCGAAGCCCGACTCGGAGCGGTGATTGGTTGTTGCGCTAATCAGGGGCGGGGCGTAACTAGGGTGTAGTTTTAAAGATGAACCAAAAGATGGCGCTGTTTCACATCTTTTATTGGGCTCTCGTTGAAGTCTATTGAGATCCACTTKGTTTATTTTTTTAAATTTGTGTTTTAAATTAACTAAATAAACAAATAAAATGTGTATTTGTTTTAATTCACACTAGGAAAAGTGATGTAAAGGACAGCAGCCTGACTGAACTATCAGCAATAGAATATATAAAAACATCTATAACCTGCTTTTGTTTACAAAAATACTATCGGAGAAGAGCAGCAAATCTTGTTTCTTTAATCCTGAAAGAAAAATAAAGTTTAGGACAAGATATTCAACTTTCAAAGCAGTTTTCTTTGTTTTTAAAATCAAATCTTTGACAGTATTTAAGGGTAAAAAGGGTGATTTAAGAATGAAACGGTTCAGTGGAGAGTTTTATTAGAAACATGTCAGGATGACGTTTGCAAATTTGCAGAAACAAGATTAGAAAGAAACAAAAAAGGGAGAAAAAGCTGGACTGAGAAGAACCAAGAAAAAGAAGGAATCCCAGGAAAACACCGAGCAGCCAATAAAAGCCGATAAACCTGGTTGATAAAGTCAACAGGTGACAGCGGCGGTTTTATGAGGCTGACATTTACAGAGAGGCTGCGGTTCACCGTGTGAGCCGGGCTGGGTCGGGTCGGGTCGGGTCAGGGCCGAGGCCAGCGTCTGTGATTGATGCTCCTGTCAGCGGACGTCTTCTTCCTCTCCATCATCCCTCTGTCCTGAACCAGACCTGCTCCTTTAAACCAATAAAACCTCATTTATCACCATGAAACTGTGTCAGCAAAATATCTCATCAACCACGAAACCAAACTTCGGAGCAACATGTGTAAATGTGACTGAGCTGCTGCCACTTTTTACCTTGTAAAAATAAAATCTGATTTCTGCGTCTTGTTTTGTCACTAACTGAAAGATGACATCATCGTTAAGGCAGCAGTTAAAATGGAGGACGCTTCGCTGTGATTTCTCTCTGAACTCTGCAGCTTCCTGTTTGTTTTGCAGAACGGCTCTGAATATTAGGATGAACTAGAATAGTTCCTGGAGAAACTATGAGAGGATCGCCAGCCGTGCAAAACTCGTCCTATGTTGCTATTAGGGGTTGTTGTATAATACTTGTTTTAGTGGRCATCCTAAATATGTATTAAGTCTGTGTTTTCGATTGAAGCAACTGCTTTAGCAAATATTATCTTTAAAGTTCAAGAAATGACTTATTTAAAAGTCATTTTGTGTGTTTCCTGGCTGAATTTGTGCTTTGGTTCATGAAATATTTTGCCAACAGACATTTTTCTATGCTATTTTTGTCATTTGTAAGACTTGAATACTCTAAAAAAAGTGGATCAGTTGTTGTAAAGARCTTTCACWATTTGTTTCACACTTTATATTCATTCAGCATATGTAAAATGTGCTGATGTCCAGCACTTATATGATATTCCAGGGTTGTTAGGACAGCCATTTTGTATCTGAGTTGGACAAATGTGTTGGACAGTGACAGAAGAATGTCCAATGATGACTGTGTTAGAGTTTTATAAAGTTAAAATCAGTGGTTCATGAGATACTTTAAAGAGCGTTCAGGTTTTGAAGGCTTTGAGGCCTACTCCATTCATTTCCAATGGCATTTGTTGGGTGTCTTTGTCGGCCTAATGCGTCGCCACGGTAACAGTGAAATGTACAGTTGAGTAAGAACACACTTCCTCTGGCCGAGCCGGTCGTTTTGACGTATAACTTGTGTGGGTGCATTCATGTTGAAAATATCTCCTTTCATTTGCATTGAGAAAAAGTGGCCGAAGTTCCTTCGGCTGCTATCTTGTTTTTGAAGTTTCCGCTCCAGTTGTAACAGAGGTTACTGTCAGCTACCAGTAAACCAAGTTTCAGCTCAATAAATCAGAGACTGAGCGAAATCCATTTGAAAATAGCTATGGCGGCCATCTTGGATTTTTATTTTGGCTACTATTTGTGATGGAGCTTACTAGCAGCTACTTGTGTATAAATTATTAGCTCAATATGAGAAATTGGCTGGATTAGAGTAATTTGAACTTAGCTATGGCAGCCATCTTGTATCTATTATTTCAGCTACTATTTCTGATAGAGCTGACCTTTAGCTACTAGTGTACCAAATGTTAGCTAATTAGTTTGAAAACTGGCTGAATTAAATATGTTTGTATAAACCTATGATATGTATCTGCTACAGGTAAGACACTGCCTAACCTACAGTTGGAGTGTAGACTGAGCTGCATGTGGTTTTAAATGGCTGAATGAGAGCCTTTTTTTTATTTCAAAGTTAGCTTTAGCAATTAGCTTACACTTGTGAGAAGCATTGTGTGGAGTTAGCTGTCAGCTACCAAAGGAGTTTTATGGAGGTCTTTGTGTGTTTACTGTGTTTCCATGGTAACAAATGAAACCTGTGTAAAGTCATGTGTGACCTTTAACCTTCATTGACTTTAACTCTCTACAGCCTCAGCCAATCAGGAGGCTGGATTCCCAGCAGCAGCTCCTCCGTCTGAAAACACAGAAATGATGTGTCCTTTCAAACAGCTGCTGTACAAAAAATATAAGGGATATTGAAATAATTTTTAGACCGTGAGCATCAGAAGATTAGCACGTACTTGGCATGATGGCTGAGATATCGCGAGTTAAAAAAGTAGTGTTAGATTTCTGAATCCGGTTTTGACCAATTTTTTCAATGGCAGAGATAGGAGAAGGAACCTGGTTTTGCTGGCTTCTGAAGCACACAGAGAGAAAACCAACTGTCTTAGAGCCAAACCAGCACATTTTCTGAAAGAAGACAAAAAGTCCTACGTTTTGATGTGTAATTTGTCTTTGTAACGTGAAAATTGTGGCTGTAGTAGGAATTTGTTTGCAAAGTTTCTTCTTCAAAATTAGAGCTCACACTCTAAGGTCACATGACCTAGAGTGAGGAGTTTCCCATGTAATCCAATGGGGATTTTTAGATTAGTTTTTTGGGGGATTACGTCGCCATGTTAACAGATTATGTAAAGATAAATAATAGCACACCTCGTGAGAACGACGCCGACGCAATGATGTATTTTTCATGGGGCCCGAACCTTCGGTTCGAGCTGTATTAACGGTGAACGTTCTGGGATGAATAATAAATAAATAGAGTCCATTCTTCATGGTAATCCTAATTACTGTAATTAATTCATGTTTCAGTCCAACCTTAAATGTCTGCAGAGACACTCGGAGGACGTCCTCACAGCAAAAACACATCGTTACTGTGGAACTGCTGAGTCAGCGCTGGCAGCACAGGGATCCAGCTTCTCTTCGTTCTTCGGCTGTTTCTTCTTTAGAGCAAAGACTTTGTGCAAAATTAACAGAAAGCTAAAAATGTTRGGCTGATTCGAGACATTCAAACCACGACTTTTTGTTTTTATACGATTTAAAACATCTTTCTTCATACACATTCAGAAATGTGTTTCTACTTTTGTTTTATCTTTCAGCTAGTGATCGGCTACTTGTAGCTTTTAGAAAGCGTTTTATTTTTTACAATTTAGCTATAGTTTTGCTAGCATTTATTTTTTTTACCTTCAGTTAGCTGTCTGCTAGTTTTAACTTTACCTGTTGATTCTCAAATTTTATATTTTTATTTAGCATTTTGGTACTTTTACGACTGAGCTAGCATTTAGCTACTTGAGCAACTGTTTTTTGTAGATTTTAGCTAGTATTTATGAATGCTAAAATGTTTGAGTTTCATTCAAAACATTTAAAAATGTTAGCCTTTAGCTAGCATTAAATTTTAACCTGGACTTCACATTTCTCTGTTTGTAGCCTGTGTTGCTATATTTAGCTATTACTTTAGCTGCTTTTAATAGCATTTTCTCAGATTTTAGCTAGTGTTTTGCTACGTTTCCACATTCAGCTAAGATTTTGATACTTTGAGCTTTGAATTAGAATTGAGCTTTTATACTTAGAAATGAGATGTTTTTAGATTTTAGCTACTGTTTTGCAAACTAAGACATTAGCTACTAGTTTAAGCTTTTGCAGACAATTGAGCTAATTTAAGCTGATTTGAGCTTTTAGATACAGTTTTGGTCATTTTTGCTTTTCTGTGATAGTTGTGCAAATGTGGAGCTTTTGACTGTTTTTATGCTTATTTTAGCTCATGTTCTGTTTGAGCATGTTTTTAGCTTTTGTTCCGCTCATTAAAATTTTAATAAATTACAGAAGTTGTGTAATTTTCACAGAAAATGTTTTTGGTATCATAAATCAAATATTTTGGATAAAGCTGCTTGTAAACTTTATTTTGCTCCAGACTTTTTATTTTTATTTTTATTTTTTGGAGTTGGTTTAATAAAAATAAATAAGTTTTGGATTCTTAATAAGTTATTAAAATGAACAGATTTTTTAAACCCAATGAGAGAAGATCAGTTTGTACAACATAAATCTGAAGCTTGAATTATTGAATATTAAATAAAAACATGAACAGATCTAKGATCATTTAAATACAAACTCATTATTTTCCTTTAAAGCGCCTGAAAGACTCAAAATAACCATTTATGCATGGAAATGTAATAAATAAGATGTTGATGCTTTGGTGCAGCTCTTCCTCAGACTCACCTGTCTGCAGCTTCATCTGTAAAATAAAACAAACCAGACCCCTCATCTGCACCATGAAGACCACCGACTGGAGGATAACTGTTCTTCTCTTCTATATTTATATTTGTCTAAACTAATAAAGTAAACTAAACTAAATAAAGTGTCTAAACTAATAAAGTAAACTAAACTAAATAAAGTGTCTAAACTAATAAAGTAGTGTGTTTTGACGGCTCCAGGTACTGCAGACGCGACAGAGCTCACAGGCTTTAATGGTATCATAGAGGAGAATTTACTGTGCAGCATAAATCCATCTGTATCTACATTTGTCCATTTTACAAATCCAAACTGTGAAGTCAGACGTCAGAATCAGTTCAGTCGTTTCATAAGCAGAAATAACTAAACCGACGTGGGGCGGGGCTGTGGGCGGAGTCAGAGAACCAACAGAAAACAAAAGAAGGTGAAGGTGGGCTGCTCTCGCCTGCGTCAGGTCTGACAGCCGGAGGTAACGAGTTGACGGTTCCTGCAGGAAGTTCAGGTGTTCGGGTTCAGACGGGCTCAGATCAGGTGGGAAACTTGTGCCTTTGATCGGTCGTGTCTCGGCTCGTCAGCGGCGCTCGCAGCTATAGCGCCACGTTGAACTCGGTCACCAGGAAGTCCACGTGGTCCCTCTCTTTGGTCTTGAAGGCCTCGGCGATGAGGCGGGCGGCCGTCCTGTGCTCGTGGCCCCTCAGGGAGACCCCGTTCACCTCCAGGATGACCTGGCCCACCTTCAGCTGGCCGCAGTTATGAGCCGAGCCCCCCCTCTGAGAGGGAAGAGAGACAAGAGGCGGAGCTTCAGGTAAACGTAAAACAAAACCTCCAGTCTTTACAAAACTCAGAAKGATCGGTCCAAAAAAATAAAAAAATACAACAAAAACCTCTTTGTGCTCAGATTTGTTTACGAAGAGGACAGGTAAGTGTTTTGTTTACACTCAGTGRAGACCCACATCAGTGACAACAAAAGTAATTTAATTACAACAATGTTTACAACAAACAGTCCTGAAGTAAACAGTTTGACTCGAGGCTGGATCATACTTTGTGTCTCAGGTCTTGTCCTCCCTGCTGAGTGACAAAAAGTCMGACGTCTTTCCTCATCGAGTATAAACGAGCCGAAGACGAGACGAGACATAAATCAACACAATTCCTCCCTCTGCCCTCTCAGAGCTCATAGATGTAGGAAAACAACAATAATGATGGCTGGATTTTGTTTTTTTTGTCACTCAATGATCGGTGTTACACTGGCTGTAGAGTCCATCAGGGAAATACTTCTTTTTTTTTAACCGTGGTGACGGTGGAAAAAAAAGAGGAAATCAGCTGCATTTTTTCTTTATTCAGCTGTCTTTCTAGCCTGGCCCTTGCCTTCCTACGCAGTTCTGCTCATTTCTAGTTTCCCTTCACTGCACTGTCTGGGATTTCTCCCACAGACAAGGATTTCTTCAGATTTTCACTTGGGCCAATCAGAGAACAGAAGGTGGAGCTTTGAACAACGTCGATTTTCTGTGCAGTGTCTTCTTGTAGTTTAACAACGGCAGTGGAGGAAGAGAATGAAGTCAGTCCGTGTTGTTAAGGCTTCCAAACTAAATTAAATTTGTCTGACAAAGCAGCAGCTCTTATTTACAGCTGTCTTGTTCGTTTACAGCGCACGCAATTTCCCGTTAGCTTTTTAGCTTAGCCTCCTTCACGGTGAAGCTGGCGTACATGCGTCGCTGCCAACCGTTAGCGATTGGGTAAATCAGATCCAYTCGTTTAAACTTCAGCAGAGGCCACGCCTCCAGGAAGTAATCACTTCTCTATAGCAGAGAGTCCAGACCATCTGTAGGAAGCAAAGCGAAGAACAAGGGGCTGTTTTTTACCAGGTTACTGCCTTTCATTTTATTTATTTGTAGTCGTTCCAGGTGAGTTTAACTCCTGATCCTCCTGCAGGTCCTCCTGCAGATGGTCCAGGTGAGTTTAACCGTGACAACAAGACAGTTTAAAAGCTGCAGGAAACGTTTCATCCTGCAGTCGAGGCTCGGCTCTCAGCAGAAATGAGTCACAGTAATCGACCTCCCTCCACATTCTTCTGATTTGGCACCAAACGTATTATTTTCCTGAAAATCAGGCCTGTAGTCACAGGAAGCTGCTGTGAGAACATGGCAGAGATAAAAGCAGGAAGCGACGGAGCGTCTGGAGGGAAACTAAAATACAGCAGATTCAGAGTTGATCTAAACATGATTAAGTAYAAATTATCTGTCAGGGTAACTGTATCTGATTCTGTAACGAACTCAGTTCAGATAATTTGAATTAGGGTTCCGTCATAAACAATATCTTACCTGTTGCAGATGGATTTCTGAACAACTTCAGATTAAASAATAGATTAAAGGAGAGATATCTTATTTTAAATCCTTCACTTGGGGTCTTTATGAAGTGGAACTGTGATGCTTTGGTCTGAATTCCTCCTGATTGTAACTCCACAAGCCCCGCCCCTTTTCTGAGGTGTGTCTCAAATAAAGTCGTTTTGAGACTGTCTCTTTAAATCCAAACATGGTGCTTCAAACCCCGGCCCCCTCCCGCTTCCAGACCGGTTCGTTCTAGTTTGATAGAGGAGTTTACGGTTATATAGCTAAGCAGAAACTTGATTTACAAATGAATTAAAAGACGTCAACAAGGGAAGACTTGTCCATCCAGCCTTACAAGTTGGAGCCAGAGTCTGACCCAGAACCAGATTCTGACCCAGAACCAGAGAATGAAGACCAATAAATTGTAGTTGGTAAATCCAGACCTTATTTAGAAGTTCTGTCACAAATYATTTGACGTAATATTTCAGAAAACACCATCTGACCCAAACAGAATGCAACACCAGGAGAGACTAAATTATACTTTTCTGTCTCCTAGAGACTCCAAGTACAACTAAATGCATTTAACGGCAAAAAAAGTGGATTTTTCATGATATGTCTCCTTTAAAACTGATCGGACCGACGAGCTAATGGCTGGTCAGAGCGAGGCCGACACCAAAGGGGATTCCAGCTGTCATGAAATGACTCAACTCTTGGATAACATTTATAGCTTCAAGCTAACACCGTTCTGTTTTTATGTAGATTTCTGTGGTTCTTTGCAAAAGACACCAGCAGCTAGCTGTAGCATTTCCAGAATATTTCTGTCTGAACTAAAGCAAAGCTGACCGCAATGCAAAGATGAAATTTAAAAAAATAAATCACTGCAAATGACAGGAAGTCAGTTTGGTGCTCGACTCCTTCAGACTAGCCGTTAGCTCATCATTTAGGTCAGAATAAACATATTTTCACAAAGTGAGGTCGTTCAAAAAAACTCATCTACAACAGGTAAGATATTAACTGTTCATAACCTGTCTACAGACAAACTGTGTCATAAAACGAAGGAATTTTCAGCAGTGGAGTTTTTTCTTCCATCTTCAGCAGTCGAGACTGAGGTCACCTGAGACGAGAGCGAGCAGGAGGAGCAGGAGGAGCAGGAGGAGCAGGACTGATGGGAGCCACAGAGGGCAGAGACTCCTTTCAGCTCTGCAGAGAGCCTTCATGGTTCAGAGAATCCTGCTTTGATGTGACGCCGTCGTCTGAGGCCTTAAAACTAAAATGACACGTTTTTCTCTCCTCTCTGATGTRCTGAGCGTCGAGCGGCTGCAGATATTTTCTTAACAGGACCGAGTTAGTGTTGTTTCCACATCGTTACTGAAGCTGAGCTCTGCTTTGGCTCAGGAACACACAAAAGGTATCATTCTCTTATAATCTACTTTAAAATGAACATTTTTATGAAAAACACAGGTATAAGAAAATTGAGCCGCAGTAATCCTCAGAGTGAAAAATATGTTTTTCTTTAAACTGAGCTGAAGAAAAGCATGGTTTCAGCTTCGTGTTTTGAARGTGATCATAGTAAATCTGCAGCTTCTACCACAAATACCTGCTTGTAATAAAGAACATTAATTTTTATTAGTCTCCTGAAGAAGCAGACTACATTTAGAGTCTATAYCCTTTATTTTATTTATGTGAACATATTTTTATCCAACTAAAGAAAGAAGAGGAGTTACTAGAATTGGATACATTCTCCTGTGTTTTGCAGAGGTTTGGACGTCCCCACCTACACCTAAATAAAACATSCGTCCTGTCCTCCAGCAGCTTATTTGATTCTCAATGTGCTGATTTCCAAACCTTTTATTCGCCCCTTGGCAATCAGCCACCTTTTTTTCCCCTGTTCTTTATTTCAATCAGCGTCTGTGATGAGTGGGAGGCTGGGAGACGGATCTGAACGGGATGTAGGACCGATCGCTGCTCTAATCTTAAAATTGTAAGCCTCGGGGTCTTTTGTGTTGTTTCTGAAAATGWTCGGTGCTGCAGATAATCCCAGAGCCGGAGCCTTTGATGACATGTTGATGACTGAACGGAGCGTTCGAGGTAACAAACCTGTCCATTCAGGCTGAGCTTTGAATATATGGATTTAACTCTGAAAACACAGACCGCTGAAAATCCTTTTTCTCAGCTTAATAGGAAGTTGAACTTTATTTTGAAGGATCAACAACCAAATCATCGTCAGCTGTCCATATGAACACTAAAGTCTTGATGTAATCATCTGTTGTGATCAAAGATTAAATTAGCAGCAGCCTCAGTTTGAGTTCAGCTGACTGTCTCAGACTACTGTCACTTATAATTATAATTATTAGGTTATTTCTCTATTCTACTAAAAGTTATTTGTGACACCTGAAAACTGAACATTTGTATYTTTATATTTTTTTCTTAAGAATGTTGCCATTTCTTACTGAGACAATACCCTCTGGGGATGATTCGATTCAATTCATACTTTATTAATCCCAGAGGGAAATTAGATAACTGATGATGATGGGTTTTTAGTTGAGACTACAACACAAAGTTAAAAATAAAAAGCTATAATGTGTGACAAAGTTATATTTTTGTATGTTTCTATGTTCTGCACAATATATGAGTTGAAACTACCAAATGAGATGATTAGTAAAAAAGCTCATTTATACACAGTATATTAGCTGTGGAGCTAACACCATATATATACAGTATATTTATTAGCTGTGGAGCTAACACCATATATATACAGTATATTTATTAGCTGTGGAGCTAACACCATATATATACAGTATATTTATTAGCTGTGGAGCTAACACCATATATACAGTATATTAGCTGTGGAGCTAACACCATATATATAGTATATTAGTTGTGGAGCTAACACCATGTATATATATATACAGTATATTTTTTAGCTCGGGGGTTGGTGTGATAGCCAGGTAGACCTCACGCAGTAGTAAACATCACTTATCCAGAACTTTTTTCAGTGTAAATACATAAACATGGCGTCGTCTAAAAAAAACTAACCAGCCTACAATATTTTTACAGTCTTGTCTAATGTCACAACTGATCTCAGATCTTTCTGCACAGAAAGGTGGGTGTTTGTTTGGTTCTTCAGAGCTTCTCACCTGTATGGTGACGATCCGTGGCAGCGGCTGGCGAGTGTTTGCTCCGCCCTCGATGGCGATACCGAGCGTGCTGGCACTCTTTGGCACCCTCACCAGTGTGGAGGTGGGCTCCAGAAGCCCCGGCTTCAGCAAGAGAAAGAGATTAAAACCAGTTATAACTTATAAATCATTATTTCTGCACAATAAGTGAACATTATGTTCGCCTCGCCTCCCGTTGGTCATCACATCCATATAAATCTGTTTTCTCTGCGCAGAAAGATTGATTCTTTATTAAGATATATRCAGAAATGTGTTGGAGTAAGAGCTTCAGGAGCCAGAGGCCAAAAACACTGACCTGAATATCATTTCCACAACTCAACTCCTCGTCGTGACAACGCTTCCTTCTTTATATGTAAGTTTCTTTTCTGTTACTGAGGTTTTAAGACTAATTGTTAATTGAACTACCCGGTGCTTCGTGCGGTGCAGCCTACTTCCTGCAGGAGCACAAATATAAAAACAGGAAATAGAGGACAGTTTCTTACMGTCACGAGGAGGAGCAGACCATAATGTTTACAAAATCTTTCTTAAATAACAGTTTTCTTCCTTTCAGCAKCCTCTTGTTGACGCTCAGGGAGAAGAAGGATTGGCTGTTTGGCAGTAAAAAGCTTTTTATGATACACAGTCCATTTAGTCCCCAATTTTCCTGCAAAGTCATTCCCCACAGGGAGAAGAAAAAAACTCGACWGAAAAGCCCAACGGCTCTCTGATCGTAAAAAAAAAAACTCCTGTCTTTTGTTGTTTTTCCTGACATCGATCAACAGAGAGCTTTGAGCTTTATTACAGTACAGAGCAGCGAGTGAATGGATGAATGGATGAATGGATGAATGAATGAATGAAACGGGTGAGAAATAAACATGAGTGAGACATAAAAACAGACGGAGGAGAGAAGAGATCACAGTTGGGATTAGGTTAAGTATCAGGATTAACTGAATAAGATAAGAGAATAAGAGTTTTTTTTCTCTCTCACACCAACATTTAAAACATTTCTGTATTTGAGGGTTTACACGTCCGATCCTCATCTCTAAAACCCAGATTTTAAAGCTTTAGAGAATGCTTTAAAGAAATCTCTGACTATTGTAACATTAGACATTTTTTGATAAACATTTACTTCAACTATGAAAACAAGAATGTTAAAAATTCTGTCGGCTGTTTCGTTTTTATGTATTAAAAAAATTATTGTCACATAAACGTCTCCATGGTCTTTACGCTGCAAAGCATTCTGGGTAAATGACGACTACTGGCTGCTTCACTGTGAGCTCTATCCAGATAGAACTTTGTACAATGCCTGACGTTAGCACTGGAACTAATAGAGATACTGTATACAGTGGGGAAAATAAGTATTTAGTCAGTCACCAATTGTGCAAGTTCTCCCACTTAAAAAGATGAGAGAGGCCTGTAATTGACATCATAGGTAGACCTC
>NW_013952843.1:258066-260910 GCF_001266775.1 Austrofundulus limnaeus | reverse complement strand
GCAAAAAAATTCGTTAAAAGTCAGACAAAATGATTTTCTCAAATTTTTTTTCACATTTTGTCTCTCATAGTTGAGGTCTACCTATGATGTCAATTACAGGCCTCTCATCTTTTTAAGTGGGAGAACTTGCACAATTGGTGACTGACTAAATACTTATTTTCCCCACTGTACGTATATAGCGATAGATGACATTAGCTCCCAAGCTAATAGATACAGTGTTAACTCCAGAGTTAATATACATTATACATATTGTTAGCTCTAGAGCTAATAAATAACGTTAGCTCTAGAGCTATTATATACATTGTGATATGTGATGTTAGCTCCTCGGCTAACATCAGGCTATATGGCWTTAGTTCAGAGCTAATTGCAATACATGGCATTAACTCCACAGCTAATATTTATAACATTAGCTCCCAAACTAATATTGCTAGTTCCAGAGATAATAAATATAAAGTTAGCAACCAAGATATTACACATATTGTGATATATGACATTAATTTCTGAGGTAATATACTGTATATGGTGTTAGCTTCAGAGCTAACTGGGTAAACATCATGTTTGACTGCCTTTTCCTTGATTATGTTTTAGTCTCAAGTGGTGCCCATCATCATCGTCATCATCCCCAGAATGCATTGCGTCATTAAAAACGGTGACGTGCTTCAGTGAAAATGTAATAAACGTACAATATTTTAAGTAATTAGATGTTTTTTTAACATCACAAACAACTTATTAAAATAAAGAAATATCAAGTCCATCATGTCAAAGTAGTCAGAGATCACTTTAAAGTTTTTTAGATTTGTCTAAATAAATAAATAAATAAATAAATAAATAAATAAATAAAACTTTCTATCAATCAACACGTCTTCAGTTTCCAAACTTTTCCCCAAAAACCAGATGATTTAACTTGTAACCCTCCTGCTGCCCTTGGGTCAAAATGACCCAGGAGGCCTCAGTTTCAAAGACCTGACCTCTCACCGGTTTGGAGGGGGTGTCCCCTCCTCCTCCTCCTCCTCCTCCCCCCCAGGGGTCCCGGGGGAGGCATGTGGAATGGGGGCTGCTGTCTTTGCTGAGGCGTCCTGACTCAGCTATGTCCACGCCGCTGTCCTCGCTGAGGGTCTGTCCGCTGTCGGACAGCTGAGACAGGGCGCCACCTGGAGGGAGGGAGGGAGGAGCAGACAGGAAGTGTCAAAATAAAAGTCAACCCATGACTCAGTTTTTTACAGCATCGGGTTTAATTTGTTCTCTGAGGTGGTGAAACATGAAGCTGGTTTTAATGCAGATTGTACTTTAAATAACTTGACTTGCTGCTAAATTAAAGATGTTTTTTCCACACAGGATCAAACGCCCACATGGTTACAGATCATTTCAGAATAATAACCACAGATTTGGAGAGATTACAGKTGGGATTTAAACCTTTCAGTGCAGATTTTCGTGTTGATTAAAAATGTGGGATGATCAGTGAATGAAATAGACTCTCAGAACGTCGACATAAGATTTAAAGATCTGATAACTAAGCGCTTCTTGAGAAATGTTTCATTTAGATTATGTGGTGTCTTCGAATTTAAAATTATATCAACAGTTTTATCTCGTTATAAACAAATAGACATTTTCTTTCTAGTATTTGTTTCTTGTTCACTTTATAGAATTATGAAAATGTCTGAAAACTTCTAAATAACTAAATTATGAAGGTCCAACATTCCTGAAAAGAATGTGTCCGTCACTTCTCTGTAAACAGGAAGTGTTGTGAACGACTCTCAGCTACTACCACCTCGACCTTTAGATCAATGTCTGTAAAAATAACTAAACTTTAGCTGTTTTTGTGTTTGTTAAAGTCAATCAGCTGAAACAGTTTAACTTAATTTAATGATTATTTCTTATTAAAAAACATCCAGTGGCTCATGGAATATTTTGCTAACACACAGGTTRGACTCTTCAACTCTTCAGCTTTAAACAAACCTCAGAGGGATCAGTTGTAAATCAGCCTCATGCAGAYCAGCTTTTTCTATTTATTTTAACTTCAGATCTGTCAGTTGAATCTGGACATGTTTGGTATAAAAATAAAGCTAAGAATCTTGGCTAAAAGTTTATAGAAACTATTGGTAAATTCACCAAACAGTTCAAACGTCAAGCAGGTGAATCAGAAAGTAAAACTGTACAAAATGTAGTTGTTGCAAATCTGTAAACATTTTTTGACTTTTTTTAAATTAAGTCAATGTAGATTCCTAAATATGTAATAAAGTGAGTTGAAAGATTTTTTTACTTGATTTTGAGTGAATATGATCCAACTGAAGTCAAACATAATCTCTCATTATTTTATATAAAATATATGGTGACAAATAAATGTTTGGATCCTTTTTCAAAAGAAAAACATTCAATAACAAGTCTTTTAAGGCAGGAAAGAAAAAATAAATAACTTTTGCAATAAAAACTTCAGATTTCTTAACATTTATGAATGGCACCATCATGGTCTGTCCTGTGCAGAATGACTAAATGTTAAATTATTTCTTTATTAAAACCTCTGTAACTTTGCTCCAGTTCATTTTAGCAGCATGAATCTTTGCACAGGTAATGTCCACAAGTGGATTTTTAGCCTTCTTCGTTATGGTTTTAAATGGGTTATACTATCTAATGCAAAAATTATTCAGCTGAGAGTGAAATAAATAAATAAAATTATGCTCTATCCTTAACATCTCTAAAACCACAGCAGCTGTTTTACTTACACTTCTGCTGAAATCTCCCAAGTGTTGGCTTTATTTTGAGTTTGTAAATTCTGAGAAACACTCAGTTGCATTTCAACATGGTATTTTGAGCAAAAACATCAAGAAAACCACTTGGGTCTTGAGA
>NW_013952843.1:256014-257287 GCF_001266775.1 Austrofundulus limnaeus | reverse complement strand
ACTGAAAGTGAAAGTAGTCAAACTGAGTTTTTAATAAACCAAAATACAGTTTTAATTTAGTAAAGTTCATTTTCAAACCGATGCATTCAATTTGAAATTGTGCACATTCAGATTCAATCTGAACAGTTCAAATCCAGTTCCTGCTGGAACAAGATAACCCACCTGCTCTGATCACCTCAACCTAAACAAGGTCACATGCTGAGTCTGCAATAATCCACATAAGCTTTGTGATATCTTAATCTCGTTCTGTGGGGATTAGTTGTGCAGACTCTGACCGTCTGCTCAGATTATCAACTGATCTCATTCATCAAACTAATAAAAACGTTTGTTTAAATAATGAATATATTTAGATTTAAACATCAGGTGTTTGGCAGCAGACAAAGGTCTAAAACCTGCAGGAAACTGGTCTGGCAGAAGCTTTCTTCAGATTAAATCAGATTTGATCAGAACCGTGAGTCCAGCTGCAGCGGCGCCGACCTGAGGACGGGTCCAAACTGCTGGTTCCTGTAGTTTCTCACAACATGAGTGATCAAACTGAGGAGTGGGATGAACACTGAAACATGAGCAGTGTGTGTGCGTGAGGACGAGACAAGAAGCAAACTGAAAGAATAAAGTAATGTATGGTTTGATTGACAGGTCGTTTGGATTAGAGCACACACAAACTCTGATCACCATAAAGAAACACAAGTGGGGCTGGCTCTGCGTCTCCTTTCCCTCCACTGTCGCCTGTTTTTCAGGCTGAGCCCCCCGAGGACCGCCTGAACGGAGCTCACCAGAGAGACGTCGGTCAGCAGCGTGTTCAGACTCTCCGGAGGATCRTCCTCGGTGCTCTCTGCCACGCTGTCGTTCTGAGACACAGAAAAATAAAGAGATTAGTTGGGATTAAAAGAATGAAGAGATTTTCAGCAGAGACACGTGTGGAAATCACAAACTTTAACTCAGTAACGTTAAAAACAAATCAGCTTTGGCAGCCATCATGCAGACCTGAAGAACTGCTGCCCTACAGATCTGCTGACCTTTTAGCTGCTGCTCTGCTGATTTAAGCTTTCAGCTACTTGCTGATCTTTTAGCTGCTGCTCCTCTGATTTTAGCTTTCAGCTACCTGTTGATCTTTTAGCTGCTGCTCCTCTGATTTTAGCTTTCAGCTACCTGCTGATCTTTTAGCTGCTGCTCCTCTGATTTTAGCTTTCAGCTACCTGCTGATCTTTTAGCTGCTGCTCCTCTGATTTTAGCTTTCAACTACCTGCTGATCTTTTAGCTGCTGCGCCACTAA
>NW_013952843.1:251101-253601 GCF_001266775.1 Austrofundulus limnaeus | reverse complement strand
TCCATCCATCCATCCATCCATCCATCCGTCTATTGTCCATCCATCAATCATCCATCCTTCCATCCATTGAACCATCATCTATTTATCCATCAATCCTTCATCGAACCATCATCCATCCATCATCCATCCATCCATCCATCATCATCACACTCATTCGTAACAACAGACCCACAATCCCAGACTCATGGAGAACCTCGAGGAAAACAATCAAATGCCTTCTCTAAATCCACAAACCATGTGGACCGGATGCTCAAACTGGACGTTTGCTCCTCCTCCCCAAAACACCAAGTTTCTAAGAACTGCTCAATGTTTTGTTTTTATTGTGTATAAGAAGTTCCTTCAAAGGGTGGTTGGTAGGTTAAGTGTTCAGGAGAGATGTTTTCATCATCTCAGTGTCTGAACCACTCAGAGCTCTGGTTCAGTCAGGTTGGTCACTTTGTGCCACATTAACCTCTTTAAAAAACATCTCTTGAAGAAGCCAAAAGGTTTCGTGGCAAAGATGGGACCTTTCGTAAATAAAAGGCAGGATGGTGGAAAATAGATGAAAGGAAAGAAGCTTAAAAAGCTGCTTTCTGCTGCGTTTCTCTGACTTATTGTTATATTTCTCTTTCTTGATGCACAACTTGGACAACTTGGCAGGAAAAAAAAATCTCATTCTGCGAAGTGGCTGCAGCGATTTATGGAAAACATTAAGCTTATTTGGATGGTGTCACAAACGCATCGTCTGAATGGATTTAACGTAATGACTTTTGTCAGAGCTGCGTTTCAGTAACACTTAAAGGAAAACAGATGGCTGGGAAAGGTGTGTTATAATTATGGAGCAACCCTGCTGTACGTTCATCAGATCAGAGGACAACCAGAGCCACACGAGCCAAAGAAAGAAAATCAGTTTGTAGGAGGTTCAAGTCTAAAAGCAGAAGAAAAATAAAAACCACTTCAAACAAATTCACTGCAAACAGAAGTGTTTMTTCTTCCCGTCTCTTCAGGGGAGCTGACATCTTGTTCTGATGTGGATTCTGAGCGTTTGTGAAAGAAACCATTCATCATTTCCTGCAGTAAATCCTACCTCCATCATGTCTATGAGCCACAGCAGCCTCTCCTACGCAGGCAGGCGAAGGAGGYGAGGGGAGGGGTTGTTATGAAAAGAGAGCAAAATAAAACCTATAAAATATCAGCTGGAAGACTATTGTATCTCAGCAGGTGGAGCAGTGAATGTGTGATCCGTCCAAACAGCTAAAGAATCTTTAGAGAAACATCCGAGGCCCAGCAGGAGACCCGGTTTGGACTGACCCGTGCTGAGCTCAGGGTGGTGTTGGTCATGAAGCTGGCTGAGGACGAGGTCAGCGTGTCCGGGTACGACACCATGGACAGGGAGTCCGGCTGCACGGCCCCGACCCCGGCTGGACCCTGTCGAGCTTTCAGAGCCTGAATCTCCCGCCGGAGCACCATCCCGTCAAACCGCTCCAGGTCCTGGGGGGCCACCAGACCCCGGACCTCCGACAGCAGAGAGAACTGAGAGGAGAGAGGAGAGTTAACTCAGCACAGAGTCTGCTCCAGGGATCTYCACTAACGTTTTGCACTGGTTGCACCTAAATATGTGAACACATCACATTTAACATTGATGTTTTAATTGTTCACTTTTTTAAATCATTGTCTATTAAAGCAATAATAACTCACAAATAATTTTTTAACAATCCAGCAAAAATAAAGTTCTGTATTTGAACCAGAATCATAGACTTATAACTTACTGAAAAGTCATTTTAAAGTGATTCTGTGACCTGAAGTTTTAACTTAAACATCATAAATAAAATGAGAGAAATTCTAAATTCTAAGTACAAATGTTTAAAAGCTGAACATTTTATAAACATCTTAAACATTTCATGGTTTTATCTTAGACTACACCTGCCCCTCAAGATGGACAACTCCTGTAGTTTGGCCTTCAGGATCTTTGGCCTCGACTAAACCAGACTGATGAACAGAGAATTATGATTAACAGCAGAAATATTACTAATATTTATTAAATGAGAAAAAGCTTTTTAAAATAATGAAAATAACATGAAAAAGTCTTCAATTTAATTTGTATTAGCTGAATTGTTTGTATCTCTCACTAAAAAAAACTAAGCGGTGTAGTCATAAAACCATTTTCAGAACCTGGAACATAACTGTGGTGAACCTGATTATATGTAAAAGCGGCCTGCCATATAGGTGAGCCTCCTTCATGCTGCTGGAGTGATCTGCTGCAGAGCAGAACCCGACTGCAAGGTGGACCTTACTACTGAGACTTAAGAGCAGCAAACATCCACATTTAATTCCCACATTTAACAAGAAAAACAAAGTTTTTCCAACTGGTTTGAAAAAACAAACAAACAAACAAACAAACAAAACACGGTTAATTCAATGCGCACCAGAGCGAGTGTGCGTGCATGTTTTTGCTTCACTGAGGGGACAATTGGAAAGTCTAAAGTCCCCATGAGGATAGAAGAACAAGTGTGTGTGTGTG
>NW_013952843.1:243598-250079 GCF_001266775.1 Austrofundulus limnaeus | reverse complement strand
AAAAAAAGTTAATTTTGGGGTAAGTTACTGTTTAAAGTCTACAGAAACAACTACAGCTCTGTTTGACACATACTGTATTAAGCTTCAGTCAGGCAGTATCTGAGAGTCATCTTCAACTCTCTGAGTGACGTCTCATAATATTACATGTTTTATAGTTTGAACACAACACATACAACTATAACTTCTCAATGTAAGATGAATAAACTCTTCCATGAATAAAGTCTTGATTAAGAGTTCTTTGAACTTTATGAAAATCATTTAAGACAATTAAGTTTTTTTTACTTTGTTTATAAACCCCATGCACCTGAATGTAACAGTGTATTTTGTATTGTTTGAAAAATAAAATAAATTAAGGAACATGGACATTTCAGACCTGAAAACACAATCTGTAGAAGACAAACTATCTGAAATTAATTTATTCAAAAAAAAAAAAAGAAAACAACTGCAGTAAACACCTGCCTCATTCTTCAGCTGGAGTTTTCTGATAACACTTTAGGAGTAGTTGGAGCTAAAATCCTAATTTCTGTGAATCAAACTGTTTAATCTTTGATGTTTTTCAGTGAAAAAAATGGGATCAAATCCTGTCTTTCTGCCAGGCTGCTGAAAGAAGAGTACAGATCAACAGTAGTTTATTTATTTATTTACTTATTGAATTTAGGAGCCTTATTATGCCTGAATTAAATAAATCAAAGAGAAGTGGCCTAATGTTAACCAGTGAACTGAAAATGAGTGAAAAAAACCTGCAGTTATTTAGAATCAAACTCATTTTAGAGAAAAAAGAAAAAAAAACGTTCCTGGGGACTAAAGCATTGACTGGAGGAAATCAGTTTTTTTGTGGAGAGTCTTCAGGGAGCAAAGCATGATGGGAATTCAAAGTGCAGCTTGTTAAGAACGTCAGGAAGCTGCAGATCAAACATGGCAGCAGCACTGAGCGTCACTTCCTGCTGACAGGAAACTCCTCCTCTGACCTCGGCTCACCTTGGCATGCGTGTTGAGGAGCTCGAACAGCGCCATGACCAGCTGCTCCACGCCCACGTGTCCGTCCCGGTACTCCTCCACGTAGTAGCTCATGGTCTGACGCTCCGCCTCCGTCAGCAGGTGGCGCGCCTGCTCCTCCAGCATGGCGCGCGACTGGTTGACCAGACTGGACAGGGTCACCTGGGAGCCCGCCACGCCCTTATAGAACCCAGGCTGAAAGGACAGAAAGATGCTTCCTGTTTTTACTAACAGGTTTCAGACCGAGACACAGACTGACTGTAGAAATAAACGGTTCCTGCTATAAGGCAGCGGGAACGCTAGCTGCTGAAAGCTGCTGACACAGCAAAACTGGAAATATGAGTTACAATTAAACAGATGAGTTTTGCTGAAAGTAGGAAAAACACAAGTAAAATATCAGCAGAAAAAGAGCAAAAAAGGGTCCAAACATCTGAAAAGAGCGAACAAGTAGCTAAAATTAGAAAATGAAAAACAAGGTGTTAAAAGTAGACGAAACAAATTAAAATTAACAGACGAGGAAATGAAAGTGAAGAGTTTCAAATTAGCAAAAACAGGAAAAGAACAAAAAGAACAAAATCCTTGCAGTTTGTTTGGAAATACCTAAAAAGCTGAAACTAGCTTAAATCACAAAAAGCAGCTGAAATCATCCCAAAGAAACAGAAAGAGCATGTTTGCTAAATTAAGTAGTAAGAAGCAGAAGTTTTTACAAAAAYGTGTATTTAGCTGATTAAACTTGATTTAGCTAAAAAGAAATAGCTAAAACCACAAAAAACAACTTCAACAGAAAACACATTAAAGAAGCATAAAATGCCTAAATTAGTAGAAAGAAGCTAAAAGGAGCTGAAACAAGTTAAAACTGGGAAATGAGTGGAAATTTCAACTGGGAAAAAAAACAAAACAAGAAAAGTACTTGCTATTTGTTTTGAAATTGCTAAAATAGCTTAAATTAAGCTACAATAGCATAAAAAGTAGCTGAAAAAGCTGAAATGAGAAATAAATTTTAGTAATTGTTGTGAAACAGCAAAAACAAAAAGCTGAAATTGCTGTATTGTAGCTGAAAACACTAAATCTGGAACAAAGACGCAGAAACAGCATGTTTGCTGAATTAAACTGGAAAYAAGTAGCTAAAATTATCACAAAAAGATGAATTTAGCTGAAAACATTGACTGTAGCTTGAAAGAAACATTATCACCCTTTTGTTTCTCGCCTACTCACACCAGTTAGCTAATACTAGCTTAACTTGCAGAAAACTGTTGAARGAAGTAAAAAAAGTAGAATAGCTGGAAAGGAAAAGGCTAAAAGTAGAAAAAATAAGCTGAAAGAAGCTAAAAATGAGCACAAACAATAAAAAGCAGAATCAGAAGAAAAGGTGAACAGGAAAGCTTTAACYCTGAAGGATGTTGAGGATACAGTGGCTCCATTTATTTTTATTGAGAACAAAATGACAAAAAGCTAAATATCTCCAAAAGTAAAAACTGCTGAAACACAAAGAGCCATAACTGGAATGTCCTGAAGGAGCTGAAAGTTTTGATACATAATTACTGAAAGAGAAAAGTTGTGGAAGGTGCTGTAACGCGTAGAGATGAGCTGATCTGAGCAGTGTGGATGAATGTCCTGTTCCTCCACTCCCTCCGGCTCTGACGGACGGACGCCTCAGCAGGACAGGAGCTGTGATGTTCACACCGTGGTGCCAGCTGGCTTCTCCGTCAACCAGAAACACTGAACAACTCCTGAGCTGTCACTCCTTCACCGTCGTCTCCTCTTCCTCTCAGTTATCTGCTCGCCTCAGAGCAGCTACTCTTTAATTAACGCCTTAATCWGAGACGCCACTTCAAAGTCACGGCTCCGGGGTCCGCGCCTGCACGAGCTCCTGACAACAAAAACTAAAGAGAGACGAGCCTGGCACGCTGCTCCCGCCTCCTCCGCCTTCGCTCTCCGTCTCTTTCCCCTCATCCTCACATTTAACAGCTCGTATTTTCAGCTGGTCTGAGCCGAGCCAAAACATTTGACATGCCCAAGGTGAATCGAGCCGCTACAGCGCCTGAATCCTAATGACTGCGGCGTTTAGGAGGGTTTCTCTGAAAGCATCCGTGTCCCGGTTACTTAGCTCGAGGTGCAGGGGGGACGGGAGGGGACGGGAGTCTGATCAAGTGGAGCTGGAGGGTTTGACAGAACTGGCTGTCACTTAGATGGAGTGAACACCTGGTGTTACCTGCTAATGAGGTCTGCTGCCAAGAAACAGAAGAACAGTTTCAGATGGACGTCCAGTAAAATCTGTTCCTGTTGAACAGAGTCTGTAATCTGAGCTCATTCATTCTGCTCCATCACACGCAGATTTAATTTAATGTTTTTTTTATTTTTACAGTCCTTTTTGCCACTCTGCTCCAACACACCAAGAGGCCGTCAACTCCAGCTCCACTTTAACTCCAGGTGGAATAAAAATGGATGCGGTTGTTGCTGAACGAGCCTGAAATCTGTCAGTAAAAGCATCATCAGGGTTTTTCCTTCAATGCAGCTGGAAAACGACATAAATCCTGGATATGTTTTCAGTCTCCCAACGACCGCAGCTGAACTCAGGTTGCAGTTTTTATGCATGGTGTTCTTTGTAAGGGGTTGTAGTGATTCCTCTGTTACACGTGTCCTATTCAAGGCCCACGGGCCAAATGTGGCCCAACATGGTGTTTCATGTGGCCCGAAAGCGTTTCAAAGATGGGCTGTCCAAATTTACGTCACAGCGCTGCGCCGGAGGCTGTCCAAACTAAAACACTCCTTCAACGTGGCCGACAAATGCGTCCTCCTTTTGCACTGCTTTGAGGGAGGGGTCCGATGGATCCTTCTCGGCCCACCAAATCCCATAAAGCATTGCGGGTAAATGGACTGTACTTGTAAAGTACTTTTCTACCCAACCACAATACTCAAAGCTCTTCACTAGGGATGCGCGATATATCGGCATTAATATCAATATCAATTGATATTGGTCATTTTTTCGGTCCGATATGTAAAACTGGGCCGATATTAACGTCCGATATTGATTTCCCACTTCTTATCTTTATGTCTCTGTTTTGGGAGGAGAGATGGTTGGTTGAGCAGCATCTGTTTGATCATGATAGTGATACTGATGCTGCAGAGAGGAATAACTGAAGTAGAGCCATGTCAGAGGTCTGGTTGTTTATTTACATTATCAAAAAAAGACCCAAGTGTGTTTGTGTGTGTATGTATAATATAATTTGTGTGCTTGTGCAATACTAGTAAATATCGGTTATCAGCCACAACAGCGATAATTATTTCGGATATCGATATCGGCTGAAATTTTCATATCGGTGCATCCCTACTCTTCACACTTGTGTCCTCATTTACCCGTTCACACAGCACTCTGCTGGATCTCCTACAAAGTTAACACGAATAATCATCTATGAAGATTAATCAGTGCTAATCACATTCATACACTGATGGGACACACACCAGAGGCGTTGGGGGTGAAGTGTCTTGCCCAAAGACAACAACTGAGACAGCTGGACGGGGGATCGAACCACTGACCTACTGGTTCCAGGACGACTCCCCTAACCACTCTGRGGGCGGACRGGAGATTGTTTTRCCAGCTCGTAATGGTGGACGAWGTGAGAGAAAGAAGTACAGWTTTAAATAAAAATCTGATGGTATYAAAWTGAAAAGTTTCAGGCAGCTGCGATGCTTAGTTTTCTCTGACGTGTTTTTAATATTATTCTTGTCTGAAATCAAACGAGCTGCTATAGAGAAAGAGACGTACATACGGCGGGTCCATTAGTTCTTCAAATAATGTCTTTAGGCTAACTTTGTTGTTTTACAATATTTATAATACTAATATGTTGATATTTTGCAAATTTCGATCTATTTTTGCTTCTGTTTAGTGCCGTCACYGTTGCTAGTCGATGTCCTGGTTGACCAAGGACACGGTCCACCTAGACCAGGTAGGCCGGGTCCTTTGAAGTACCCAGCCCCTGAATTTGGACACAGACATGTATTAAAGACAGTACTGACCATAAACAAACAAAGAAAATCTCCCATAAAGCATTTACAACCAAATTGGTCGCACTCTAGAGCCCTGCTGGGTTTCTGTTAATTCTTGAAACCAGCAGGAATTCTGTCCATCAAACCTCAATATAAACTCTTTATTCCCTTTCAGGATGTGTTGGAGAGACAAAAACAAAGGTTTCCCTTGTTGTCTGCTGTATAACTCTGACGTCTCAACATTCATTTGCTCTGGATCGGTCTCCAAACCGTGGTCACGGGGGAAACAAATGAGAATTGTTGTGACCTATCCTTTTATTAATTAGCTTTTCTGTCTGCTTTGGCCTTTAGGCTGCAATTACAGCAGGCAGGGAGGGGTGAGGGGTGTCTGCTGGGACCAAAAAGGCCCAGAAGTGAGAGGAAGACACAAACGGCTGCTGGTTTCAGCACCTGCAGATTATTGTGAGAGGAAATAAATATTTACGTTGATGATGTTTCCTCGGTGGGAGGTGAGCGGAGGGGGTCGGCTCTAACGCGAGCTGCCGGGGCTCARGTGGAGAGGCTGCAGGGCTGTGAGTTATCGCCTTCCTCCTTTCTGCTGAGCCCCAAAGCCCTCAGACTATATATCTCCCCCTCTTAATGCCCTCAGACTCGCTCTATCACGCGAGCAGAGAGGAGCCACTTCATCGGCGCACGGCTTATTCTGAACCTCCTCATCAAAACTGCAGCATTTCTGTTATTACCTTTACCTGCATTCCTACAAAAAACAGCTTTTCATGTTCTCACAATCTTCTTATGCGTGTAGAACTAAGCTTACACAAGAGCTTAGTGARGGAAAAACAACTACAAAATAAAAATACATGTAAAAACTGCTTCAGAAAGGTAAATATTAAGGAAAACTTTCTGTCATTAAGATGGGAGGCTGGAAGCAGAGGAAGGCTGCAGTCAGCATTGATGTTCTCTCATTAAGGTTCTGGTTCTGTTCCAGTTTAGCTCTTCCACACCAATCAGGGAAAAGCATTTCTTTATGGACCTGGGTTCATGCAGGAGGGCCTTGTCATGAGGAAAGATGAATAGTTCCTCCCTAAACGGATGCTGTGAGGTTGGGTTTCTTTCTCCCTCCTCTCCTCCCATTCCCATCATGTACGTTCATATATGCAGCACTGTCAGTAAAATATTTACTACTGATGTGRCGTTAGACGTGATTCAGCTGCATTTATACTGCGACAGCTCAAATTCAAGTTTTAATCAAATCCATTAGAATCCAATTCAGTCTAAATATGATTCAAACCAATTCAACCAGAATTAAATCCAGTTCAGTGCATTCCAACATTAWGACAAACTCAGATTTAAAAGCCAATCTGTTTAAAAGTAATTTACCCAAAGGTGCAAATAAAAAAAAATGAATTAAAATGATCTGTCGGATAGTCGAACCTCGGATTCAGGAACAGCAGTGTGGTTTTCGTCCTGGGCGTGGAACACTGGACCAGCTCTACAC
>NW_013952843.1:241256-242538 GCF_001266775.1 Austrofundulus limnaeus | reverse complement strand
GATGGATGGATGAATTAAAATGAACTGCATCTTTTTAAAAACAGAAATGGGGGCTTCCAGATCTTCAAGAAACAAAAGTTCATCATCAGAGCCTCCAAATCCATCCCCTGAAATACCAAACAATACAAGAAAAAATGACCTAAAAGTTGTTGCTACTTTAGAAGAGAACCTTCAAAATAATTTAATTCTGACAGAGGATCAAAAGAGATTGGATGAATTTTGAGAGGAAAAACCTGGCAAAGCTGAAGATGGATTCAAACAATAAATGATCCTGTTATTTTTCAACATTTAAGGAACAACACGGCTCACTGGTTTGACAACTTTATTTAATTTGCCCACTGCTGTGTTGTGTTTGCCTCGGATAGAGAATACAAGCAGTGGCCACAGCTAGCCAAAATGTTAGCCACTAATCTACTAAACAAGAATCATAGTTCTGCRAATGCTAACCYCTAAACAGATAAAKAATTATTGGAAGCTAARGCTAACGCTAAGTCYACACATCATCTCCTTCCAGTTGAAGACTGGTGGACTGACACAAACCTGATTGTTTTCTACTGGTTTGATTTAAAGGTGGGCAGAATCGTCTGTGGCAAATCGGCCAATCCAAACRAAAGTTATAGCTCTGTTTAACTTGTGATACTTCCAGTTTAGCCCTTTCACAATAAAAGCATTTCTATATCAAGTTTGTATTTTTATAAAAACAGTTTGAAGTTTGTCAAACAACAAACAGCAAAAACATTCTCCACCATATTTTATACATAGTCAGTTTTTGTATTCTTTATTCAAATATAGTTCAATGTTATTTTATTTATTTTTGATGCTCTTAATTTAAAGTTAGTTGCTAAAGATGCTACATGCTAACACACACGGTGCACCACGGGTCCTGCACTGCTTGTAAGAGGGGGTAGTTTTTATTTAATTCAAGATAAACATTAAATAAAAGTTTTACACTTGTGATTTTCTTAGTGGACTTAAAATGAGCAGAACCTAATTTATCGATTAGCGGAAGCTAATTGATCCGCTAACAGTTTCCAAAGTTAGCACAAAAGCCAATTTGTTAAATGAGAAGCTAATTCTGCTATTAGCACATCTGTGCCCACCACTGGAAGTTTGGGGCAGCCTATGATGATGAGCTGGTCTACAATGAGGCAGAACTCAAGCTAGATGAAAACCCACCTGGATCATGTAAACCTGAGTAGAGTTTAGTGCAGGGCTATTCAACTAAACTGCTCCGGGGGCCACAGTTACTGCCTGTCAACAGCTGAGGGGCCGAACATCCAGC
>NW_013952843.1:231375-240017 GCF_001266775.1 Austrofundulus limnaeus | reverse complement strand
ATGCTATATTAATGCCCCCCCCCCACATTGTTCATAAATATTTCCCTGTTTTATGACCCCCACCCKTCCACCCCAATACTGAGAAGGGATTTTCACTCTTGTCTGCAAATTGTGGTCTTAAGGTTTATAAGTGACTTTAACCGTTAGCAGACCAAAGTGGAGGAGAAATCCTCACCATAAARCTCTGTTTCCCCCTCGAGCGGTGCCACGAGCCCCCCCTCCCCCCGTCAGGAGAAGACGGACCATGAGAGCCTCCGTAATGAAAAGTGAGCTCTCCCCCTCACCTTCCTCTTTCGCTGCCATCAGCTGCTTGTCCGTTCCAACTCCCCTCTTCCTCCAACTTTCGCCGCACACTCTGCAAAGTCGCGTTCAAAGTCGACGGGCAACCAAAGTGGTGCAACAACTAATGGTGTGAGCAAATAAATGACCGCTGGCTGCAATAAAAGCTTCTGCTGGGACCACAGGGGCACGGCTGTGCTCACTGTACAGAGCTGTAATCCTGTTAGTCTGACAGAACATCAGTGCTTCTATTAAACCAAAWCTGAACTCGAAGTTCTGTTTACCTGATTTATAGTGTAAAACCATTAAACTACACCCAAATTGTAAWTCCTCTGTAATCCTCCTTTTAATCAAAATCATCACAAAAGAAGTTTTTCTCTTATGTTAATCCAGGACACAGWGAATTGATTTGCATGTACATGAGTGCTGCAGGTTTTAGTGCGCACATGAATAAAATATGAGACCTCTCTATTAATATTCTTGTATGGATATTCTTATATTCCTATTCAGCACCGTCCTGTGTTTAATTCACATGCATACAAATAAATAATTAGGTGTAAATCTCACCTTTCCTGCTGCCGAGGCTCCTTGTTCCACAGAGAAGCTGCAGAGACACGAACGAACAGAGACAAATTAACCACAGAGGGACGCAGCGACGGCTGCAGGAGGAGCTGATTTTCTTCTGTCAAACGTGTTTAACAGGATTTAAAGGACCTTATAACACTTCTTGGGGATTTTAGTTTGATTTTTGACCAGTTTGTTCCAGGTTCTGAGCAGAAAAAAGGTTMTTTATTAAGAAAAACAAATCACTTCACACAAATAAAGAATCAGGAGCAGATCTGTGCAGTGTGAGTGTCTGATGTTGGGTTGAATTRTTATAAATCTCCAAGTTACAAAAAGCTAAAGTGTTCCCTCCTCAGTCAGGAGCAGGTAAAAAAAAACAGCCAAACTCCTAAAAGTTTACTACCTAAAAGCTCATTTCAGCTGCTCGTAATGCCAGCGTTACATGGAGCTGAATAATATTTTAAAATAAAGCATGTTCTGCTCTGCAGTGTGAAAGCAGTGTAACGTTCAGGTGCAGCTGGTTTATCTTTTACACTGACAGCAGAAAACCAATCACACAGCGTCACGACTGGAGCAGTAAATTATTGTGACCTGCTCTGCTTCATCTTCTGTGTCAGAACCCAGCGGTGGCTCCTCAGCATCTCGTCARGCTAAWTTAAACARTTCTTSTTTTTTTTWWATTTAACGCMTAAGTTTAACTTCTATCAATTCAGTCATTTTTTTTATAAGATGGTGACTTAAAAATTTGAGTTTTCTACTAAAAAATTTAAAACCATCTGGTATTTAACAGGTTCTAAAAGTATTTTAATCTGATCAAGTAAAAAGGTAAAAACTTATGTATTTTTGTCTACTTACSGTTAGATTTAACAGGGTTCTTACAGCTTAAGGCAAATTAAATTCAAGACTTTAAGACCTTTTTTAATGCCACTAAAACTTTAAATTTAAGACCAAATTCACAATAATGATAAATAGAAAAAAAAAAACAGCAACAATTGTACCGAAATGTTTATTTTAACACAAAACAACTAGCTGTGAGAGGCATTCAGTAAATTATAAAAAAAAAATAAATGTTACCAATTATTTTATTATTTGAGACTGAGATACACGATATATCGGCATTAACATCGGTTAAATTGATGTCGGCTGAAATTTTCATATCGGTGCATCCCTAACTGAGAAACTACAACATCCTTCTTACAGAGTGTTAACAGAAAGATTGATTTAAGACTTTTATGACTAATTAAGGCCTTATTTTTGATTAATTCAATGAGCCTCATGCAAGAACATGTTCGTATTCTTATCCTAAATTTCTCTTACTTTTGTTRGTACAAAGGGTTCGTACGAACATGTCACGTCAGATTCAACAAACTCTTCTATCTTCAGGAAAAGTGTGTAAATGAGCTGCGTAAATTCCACCTGTTCGTATCCAGCTGCTCGTGCACGCGAGAGGAGATTAGCATAATTACCACCCCAAAAACACCATATAAGGKTGTGTTTCCTGCCTCAGATATCAGGAAGTGTCCATTCATGAAAATGACAGCGAAACTAAAAAGAAGAACTTTACGAGTTCAGAGATTGAAGTCCGTCTGTCAGAGATCCAGAAAATAAAATCTGTCATTTTTAGCAGGTCAGCTGTGGGATAAAAAGAGCTGCTAAAAGTATAAACAACTGTGTTAAATCATTTTCATTTATTCAGAAGCCACAGCGCTGKGCACCGTACACCCTGTAAACAGGGTGAATGCCACAAATTCTCCTAAATCACTCGTACGCACAACTTAAGAACAAATCTGTGCGTACGAACGGTTCTTGCATGAGGCCCATTGTCTTTAATTCTTTTGAAGGATCCGTGGGAACCCTGCTTAAATAAATTTAAAACCTGGTAAAGACCAGATATTTTTCTGTCCTGACTTGTAAAACCCTAGAACTCGAGGAGAGCAAGTTCTCTCAGAGTCCCAGGGTCTCAGAGCAGAGCTCACCTCGCCACGCTGCTGTTGGCGGAGGTCTCGGCGATCTGCGAGCTGGCGATCCACTTGGTCTCGCCCACCACGGTCCTGGCGTGCGGCAGGCGGCCCACGTCCTTCACCGTCATCATCAGGTGCCGCGAGGACTTCAGGACCCGGACGGCCTCGTCGTGCGGGACGCTCAGGAAGTTGTGGCCGTTCACCTCCAGGATCTGGTCGCCGACCTGCGGGAGAGGAGCGGAGCAGAGAGGCGTGGTGGGAGGGGCTGGCAGAGCCTGTCGCATGCACAGGTTCAGAGGTCGGAGGTCAGAGAGAGGTATCGTTCAGAGATGGAAATGGTGGAGGTGTATGAATGAGAGGGAGAAGGTTAGGTCTGAACCACAGCACGACTGTTTCATATGCAACTGCAATGTCTTCTGGGTACTTTCACTTTGTGCTGAAGGAATCAGCAGAGGAGGAATCATGTCCATACTAAACACCACCTTGGACTACACCTGTAATGAGCRGATATGTTGGAGCTGTAGCCCCCCACAACCCTGTGAGGTGGATCAGAGACCCCTGATGTGCACCAAAGCTTTTAAACGTCACCTCGTCTGGAAGAGTCGACGTTTATCACGACTGTTTAACTTTAAAGCATCAACGTGTCAAAAACCTGTTCAAATGCTCCAGAGAACTGTTAAAATCTGGTTCTGTGGAGTTTTTAAACACAAACCTGTTAAAAGTGGACAAATTTAAAGAATTACATGCAACCATTATAACAGTTTTATTAAGACCTGTTTTTTCCTTCAACAGAACTTTTCCAGCTTTTATTTTGACACATCTGCCTCCCAAAACAGCTAGTTTCTGCACAAGTAGTTTATTTTGAAAGGATTTTAAAGTAGAAACKATGGTCAGGGGTTAGCTCACATCAAACTGTGGATGAAATCATATTTGGTCAAAATGACCTCCGAACATTTTCAGATTCCTGCTTTTTAAAGCTACWTGTTGATGTCTGATGGTACCTTAAAGAGTACTGAGATGTTAAGATTTACCAGTTTTGTCTCAGATAGCTCACAGGGAAAATATAAAAAATGACGATTTTTTTTTTGCCCAAAATCATGTTTTTGTAGCTACTGTTCAAAAAAAATCTTTAAGATTATATTTCAGACAGTTCATACAAAATGATCCATTGATAAGCTTCATCATATTTAGACAAAACACAGTTTTACAAACATTTGAACCAATGCACTACAGCTCACAGGTTTTTCCTGTTTATTCACTGGATGAGTAAAAACTAAAGAATYTAAAGGTCTAAGCTGAACTAGCAGTAGCACATTTCTCTGTACCTGAAGCCTTTTATTTCAAGGTAAACTTCATAAATGTCAGTTGGACACGGTTCATTTTCCTTTAATCAATACCTTGACTGAACCCCAAATAAATAGTCTAAGGCTGGTTCCCAAAGCTGGGGTCGGGACCCTCTGTAGGTCACAAAACATCAACTGAGAAGATAGCAAATAAATGGCAGACGCAAATTTTCACCATAATTACTACAAAAAACCTTCTGTAAATCATAAATGAATCAAGGTAATGTCATTAGGTTTGTTTATACTATTATGTCTACATGTTTAACAGTTTAAACTAGTAATACTGGAAGCTAAWAAGTCTGAAAACCACTGGTCTAAGAGACAAACTATGTTTATCTGCATAAAAACAATAAGAACCCAGTTAAACTAAAACCCATTTCTTACAAAACTCTCCCAGATGCAAACTCAGAATCAAGGTTGAAGCTAAAACTCCTGGCTTTGACTATTATAAACCATCTGACTGTAACTAACACACATTTGGTTTTACTGGTGCCAAAATGTTCAAAACAAATGTAATCACATCCAGGCAACAAATATTGAACTGAAGAAGCCATTTTACAGCTGGCTTCTTTAAAACGTGTCAAAGTGTAAAAATCTGTACAGCAAAAACTGGAAAAGTTAAAATTTCAGTGTTAAACTGTTCAGAGTTGATTTTAACTCCTGAAGTGTTATTTTAACACTTTCTGTGTTAGCTGACAGCCAGTGTTAGAGCTGATTTCAGCAGTGTTGTCTGAACTCTGGAGAGAGTTAAATAAGCTCCAAAATTTTAACACRAACAGTGAAAGAAAATAACACAATTGTGAGTTAAAAGTGCACTTATACAGTGTCATAAAAAACCACCAATGGGTGTCAAATACTTGACACTTTAAAAGTGTTAAATATCAACACTTTTCAAAGTGTAATTTTAACTCAGAATCTGTGAGTAGTGTAGCAGGAACGTAAGAAAACAGTTCCACACAAGAACTTCCTCCTCTTCCCATACTATAGAGAACAATGGCTTTCTCCACTGTCTACAAATGCTAAAATAAACAGGAACTGCAAACTTCCGTTGATTAAGCCCTGTTGTGAGACCCCTTTTAAGTGTTCAAAATGGCCGTTTATAACAAAGGACCCACCATTTGCCCAGACGGAAAGTCTCCAGAAGTGGGTTTACAATCCACACATAGACCCTAGCAGACTGTGTCCCTTGCTGAGATAATGCCCACGAACTATCTTCAAAGACATACAATCTCATTTATGGTCTTAGAGCGCCCCTAAAGGCTYGTCTCATAATCACATCATGAGCAAATGTTTTTCTGGGTAAATTTCTGTTGTTTGGTTGTCTGATAAAAAAAAGAAAAAAAAAGAAACAATGTATTTTTCTATCATGCCTCAATCACTGTGATAATATCTTGATTTAATCACTGTACAGGTAACCACGTCAATCTGTGTTTTGTTCAATCATTTTAGAAGCAGAACCGTGATCTCAGTGAAGCAGGTGACACCCCATGTGACTTCTCTCTCAGCCAATCAGAAGTTTGTAAAGTCAGGACAAGAGATAACATTTTTAGTATTTCAAGAGGGTTTAGAAACAGCAGCCAGAGAGAACGGACCAGGAGTTTCAGGTTCCTTCATTCCCTTCGGGGACATTTATTTTAATTTTAATTTCTTTTTTAGTTTAATTTTTGTAGCGTAGGGACGCGATTTGTTCGGGAAACTGAACTGACCAGAACTTCGGTCCGAACCATCTAGACCCGAACCGACTTCCTCATCTGTAGCTTGAAGCCGACCCCAGACAGCCTCGGCGTGTCCAGCTGTACCCGAACGGGACCCCCTTTGAGACCGAGCAGCACCGGTGACCATCCTCGCTCAGATCTCCTGGACTCAGAAGGAAGAGCTGGTGAGTTGATTTCCCTTAGAAATCACGTCCCCTCTTGATAAATGAATCAACGTTTTTTTATTAATCTAGGAAGTTTTCACTCCTTTTGTTAGAATAGAGAGTTATGATTCTGTAGCATAAAATTACTAGAAGTGGTTGGCTGAAGTGATGTCACTTGTTATTTAAATTCATAGCAGTTGGGATAGCAAATGTCTTTACTTGCCATAAACGACTTGTGATGTAATTTTTCTCTGAATCCACAATATAGGGTATATTGTGAAATCCATGCTTTGTCTCTGCGTTTTTTTATTCGTGTTCACCGTCATAAACTGAAAAGAGCTCCGTCCTCCTGTACATGAGATTAAGTCAAAAATACGAGATTAATTCCCTTAGAGCAACAGGTGGTTCCCCTTTATTATGTTAATAAATTGTAAGAAAACTTATAATTTAGCAACTCTTTATTAATTAAAATCCTCCCACAGTATTATATAAACTCAGATAAAGTGTTAAATTTAACACTCTGAGTTAAATTAACACTTTGGATTTTGCTGTTTGGACTCAAGTTGAACATTGTGTCCCGACTCACCACACTGTTCAGCCAATATTTCCAAACTCTGTTAATGAAAATACAAGGTTTGATGTTTAATGTTTTCTCAGACACAAAAAAGTCTTCAGGTTTGCTAAAGAAAAGAGCCGAGCTTCTGTTGAAACTAATAAGCAGCTTTTTTTTACTGAGGAACCTTCAGTGTTTTCATCAGGAGGACAGAGGAGGTGGCAGCAACGTCTCCTGAAGAACAGGAGGWGTTCTGGAGGAGAAATTAAATCTGTTCGTTTGAGAACCTTCATTTAGTTTATCAGTSAGCAGAACAGAGTAATAACTGCCTCTTTAACAAAACCCACCGAGCCGGTGGGCCTTTAAATGACTTCCTGACAGACGTGAAGTTGTTCACTTCAGAAAACATTAAAGAATAAAACTCATTTATTGCTTAAAAACAAATAAATGCCCTGAAACTGTATTTTGTTTAGGTATTGAAGTGATTTAAACGTGTGTGCGTGCGTGTAGGTAATTAATTTTATCTCAAAGTATTTGGTGGCTGAATGAACTCAGAATATTTCTCCACATGTTGGTAAACGAGGYTAAAACCTGCAGCTGTTCTGAAAAGACTTTTTGCATCTTTTGTATTTTGACGTCAGGGTGGAGGTCCACCTGTGCCCCCTCAGGATCAACAGCTGTGCACAGCTGCATCACCGAGGAGGGTAAATAAAGCTTTACCGCTAGAGTTTTTTTTAAAGTAATCTTTCCACTTCTGATCCAAACGGTTGTTCCAAAGCGAGCGACTGCAGATGCTGAGCACCGCTGCTGATCTTCAGAAGCAAACAGGCAGATTTCAGATTTAATTACAAGCTGTTGCTTCCTGCAGTTAAAAAGGAAGTCAAACCAAACGTTTATTGGAGATTTACACGTCTGATGAGTCCATCTGACGCTGCAGGAGTCTTGTTTCAGAAATGAAGTGTTGCTGACAGATCATTTAAACACTTAACTTTGATTGCAAACAAAACCATCATGTAAAGGTTGATTTTAAACTTCAAACTGAGACGTTTCTAACCAGACAAGACTGAGAAAATATCTAGTTTRTAACTCAAAAGCCCCAAAGATTTAAGGATGTTTTGAACTTATGCTGACGTGTGCATAATATTTTGTCCAACGTTCTGTAAGATGACTCAGTTAACAGGARGGTCAGACAATAACTGTTCAGAGTTTCAGCTCATACTGACATGCTGCTGCTAAGTGAGGCACATGTTCCAGGTATGCATCCCTTCACATGTTCCAGGTACGCGTGCGTTCACATGTTCCAGGTACGCGTCCGTTCACATGTTCCAGGTACGCGTCCCTTCACATGTTCCAGGTACGCGTCCGTTCACATGTTCCAGGTACGCGTCCCTTCACATGTTCAACATATACAACACTGGTTCTAAGGCATCAGTTCAGACGTTACAGGAAAGTTATTAATTTGTTACTAAGTGGGGAACGCATCATTTTTAAATCCGAGCAGCCTCACTTATGCAGAGTTTATTTATTCATCAGTCATATTTTATAATGTTACAGGCAAACTACGCAAACAAAACCAACAGAATCAAAGCTAAGAAAGCAATTCATTTTCCATATTTTATCAATAAACTCATTGATCAAAGTACATCACCAGAATACAATGATCTTTTTCAGCCTAAAGAATCCACAACAAAGACAAAATCTTTCATGTTCAAACAGATAAACTTTATTGATTTTGTGCAAATATTTATCATTTTGAATTTGATGCTGCAACACGTTCTATAAAAGCTGGGACAGGGTCAGCAAGGGACTGGGAAAGTTGAGGAATGCTCAAACAAAACAAAACAAAACAACCAAATAAAAACCTGTTTGGAACATCCCACATGATTATCTCTTCAGGTAATTAGAAACAGGTGAGTGTCATGACTGGGTTTACAGGGAGCATCCCTGAAAGGCTCAGTCGTTCACAAGCAAGGATGGGGTGAGCAACTGCATGAGAAAATTCAAAATGAGTGAATATTTGCAAAAAACTATTAGGTTTAATGAGTATTAGGGCCTCACAATGAGATTATTATTGCATTTTTTTG